>NC_134483.1:166114361-166204361 GCF_040206685.1 Ascaphus truei | reverse complement strand
CACGGTAAGGACAGTGTTTCATACAGTAAATCCGTGACACACAACACATGGATACCGTGCAATAGCAGGGCTCCCCGCACCGTGATCCTCTAATTCCTTCTGGGTTGTTGCTCCCAACACCGACGACTTGCGACTGACATCTAAAGCGTCATCTCTGGCTGTATGCCAGCAAGAATCGGCTTACAGTCTCTGGAAACCTCTGAGTTCAAAAAGTACAGCGTCACCTAGCAAACCCTACTCGTTTCACTTATTCATCAAGCTTCATCCCCTGATGCAAGTCGTCAGTGTTGGGAGCAACAACCCGGAAGGAATTAGAGGATCACGGTGCGGGGAGCCCTGCTATTGCACGGTATCCACGTGTTGTGTTTCACGGATTTATGAAACCGTGTCCTTACCGTGGTGCTTACTTACCCTTTTATTCCTCTGATGCTGCACTTCAGTTACCTTACTTGTAAGTAAGAATAGGCGCCTGTGGCCTAATACATTTACCTTTCAAACTTACTTAAAGAGGTCTGTGTTTGTCTTCTTTTTGCTTGTACACATATTTTGGAGGTTCCCTGGCAGAACCTTGAAGGGCTGAGGAACCCGGCCCTTTGAGGACTACAACACTAGACCCTCTGCTTCTTGAATTATTAAGGACTATTGATTGAGCACTGGTAATCTGTTTATCTTCGTAATATTAGTTTGTAACTTGTACAACAGTAAAAGAAAACCACTTGAACTTTTACCAATGGATTCCAAAATCTCACCCCACTTCTTCAAATCCACCTCAGTACCCAGGTCAGACTCTTGTTGCTTTTTTATTATTTTCTTGAGTCTCTAAAATCATCGAAACCTATTAAGCATCAGTGACTGGAGAGTTAAATATAGACTTTCAAACAATGTGGTTGATATATTTGTTTTTATTTGAATCTCAATCTTTATTCACATTTTAGTAGCTGTTAGTGGTTCAACTTTCTGGACATTTGTAAGCCATTAATGTCTAGAAGTTAGACTAAGTTGATTTCTGTATATTTTTAAGCTTAAGGCCAATAATACACCCATACAACCATTTTAAAGTTGTCCGTCGGCAGCAATTCATTTTTTTTTGTTCCAGTGTACTAAAGCTTAAGTACTCACATTATCTTATTGTAACCTTATTTATCAGCATTTTACATTGACATGGAGTGTTGTCCAGGTTCTGTGAACAGTGATCCTCAGAGTAAGTGTGCAGAGTAAATACATTACAAATGCACAACAGTGTTTGCTTTCCTTCCACATTATATCTCTGCTGTTGGGGATCTTCACAATTTGAAGATTAAATACATTACAAGCAGGTGGCTATTATTACTGTACAGTTCTTTAAGCCTGTCTATGTTCGGTGGAGTCCTGGAGTTCCCAGGGGGAAAAACATTGCTAATGGTCAATATTTTACTGAAAACCCAAATAATGTTAGTGACATCACCTTTTGAAGGTGTTCTAAGGAGTTGCAATCTGTTTTTCAAGCATTCCACCGGTGTTTAAAGGTTGAAAGCCACTCATTTGTTTATGTGCAATTCCTTGATATCCCCATGTCTGAAACAGTATTTTACAAACCATGTTTACTGTCAAATTAAATCTTGTGTTAAACAAGAAATGGATTTCACATTATATACACACAGGTGTTTTGTGTGGGGGCGCAAGGAGGCTTGGGTCAGTTGGCGTGAGTGGCCACATTAATGTTGGAGAAACTGCTCTGGCTGGGACAGCAGTTCACCCTCCAGATAGTCTGGAGTGTCTTCAGGTTGTGTATACAAGCACCTTGGAATTCTCTGACCAAGGGAGTCCGTGTCCGTCTCATAGGACTCTTGTGCTGGATGCACATTTTGGCATCTACTAGAATCCTGGCATCCGCAAAGCAAGCGTCCAGGATGATAATCCCCAAAAGCACGTGACAACTAGTGTGGGCGCAAGAACAAATAAGAGATGGGGTCGATTTTATTTCATAGCTTAACAAAAGCCAAAGGAAGGATTCATTGGATTGGGGGCATGTGCTGAGAGGCCATGTAAGCTGCGTGATATTGTTTTTATTAGAATGTCACTACAGGCTTTGTTGTGTCCTTTTTTTTTTTTTTTTGTGAATAGTCAGGGCTAGTAATATAAAGCAAAATTATACCATCCTCTGCATAATAAATAAAGCAATCAGTAGATGGGAAAATAAGGAATAGTACTTGTTTAAGTCATTGAGGGCTGTGTCAAAGTTTCATGCAGAGTCAGTTCAGTGCAAACAACAGCATCAGAATAATCAAAGAAGAAGTTGTACTGTGGAACACGGAAGATTCTAGGTCCACATTTACAAAGCAGTGTTACTTCATAAGACACCTTCCAGAACTAGCATATATTTCAATGGGCCGTGAGGGGTTTCTGGCACCAGAAGTTGCATAGTAAATATGGCCCATAATGAGGGTCTCGCCTTCAGCAAGGTAACCTGGCAGTGGTTAATATGCTACGCCGGATGGATTTGTTTCTAGATACATGGCAGCAGGCCATTTATCTAGTAATGGCTTTGGAGAAGAGTTAAGGACATTGTTTGCAGAGCACAGTGTGTAATGTAGAAAGCACACAATTACTCACACAAGTTTAAGGGAACCCCTAGATAAAGATAGGCTAGAAAGAATGACTGGATTGATGGATGTCTTTTTGTGCTAATAGATGATCAGGTTTTAGTCCCCAAAAAAAGGAACAAGGCAAGTTCAGACATCATTTATCATACACAGTAAACAGCCGTATCGATAAAAAGATTTGCAAAATGATTAATGTTTCACTGGACAGCACAATATTTGTAATCAAAATAAATATCAGTGGGGAGGCACTGATGGCAAATCCTGATACTACAGCAGCTTTCATTCTTCATAGTTATGGTTTTGAATTTGAGGATTACATGTATGTATGCATCTATACTCCAATTGACACAAATATATAAACAATGAAGTGGGTTTGGTTTTTGAGTTTACTAAGAGTGTGTGTGTGTGTGTGTGTGTGTGTGTGTGTGTGTGTGTGTGTGTGTGTGTGTGTGTGTGTGTGTGTAAGTAGTACAGGTTTATTTAACACAAGCTTAAAAACTCACAGCAATGAGATAGGACTTGTGCATGAAACAAGAACACCCAGTGTTACTCTGTTGGTCAGGAACAGCAATCTCGTGGCTGCAGCGTGTGTATCTCTCTCTGCCGCCGGGTATCTCCGTTGTGATGTGTGTCCACTTCAACGGCCCCCCGGTTAAACAGCACACGCTCCTTTCGTTCCACAGTTCCCTTCTTGTTCAGCAGGAGCTCAATGAGCTAGACACCTGGTGCTTGTAAGTAGCAAAGGTACCGGCGACTTAATCAGAGGATTTTGTGTTTTATATATATATGTATGTGTGTGTCATTGGTATGGACATTTGCACTCACGTTTGTCAGAAGGCAGATGCTTGTCCCATAATGAAGGTATAGACATGTAGTGACAAGGGAAATCCTGATAACAGAAGACAGCACACCGCAGTAATAATCCAAAACAATGTGTATTGTAAACACAGGGCCGCCATACATACATAGACAACATTTTGTGTGTCAGTTTGTGCCCCCTGTGATTAGCCGGAGGACGGCCACAGCTCATTGGCCTGCGGGGTGGGCTGACATCACGGCCACGCCTACGCAGGAAGTGACACACACCACCCTCACACCGCGTGCGCCTCTTGGCCTCGCTGTCCATTTGGTGACAGCCAGGACCGCACAGTGACTCATAATCCTACCAAGACCCCACACTCACTGCTACTCCACAGCCTCCCTCAGTGTCTCCCCCTTCCCCCCGCGCCGCCATCCTCCCGCTCACACCACCCGACTACACACACACGAGCCACACTGCCCTCGTGCCGCCGTCCTCCCGCCTCCCTTCAGCTGCGCCTGCCAGGAGCACCGCCGCCCGACTCACCCTGCTTCTGCTGACTGCCAGGGGCGCCGCCGCTCGCCTCGCGCCACCGTTCTCCCCTCTCCCTTCAGCTGCGCCTGCCAGGGGCGCCGCCGCTCGACTCAGCCTGCTGCGGCTGACTGCCAGGGGCGCCGCCGCTCGACTCGCCCTGCTTCGGCTGACTGCCAGGGGCACCGCCGCTCACCTCACAGCCCCCGCGCCGCCATCCTCCCGCCTCCGTTTAGCTGCGGCTGCCTGCCAGGGGCGCCGCCGCTCGCCTCACCGCCCTCTCCCTTCCCCGGCTCCTACCTGCAGCCTCCGCTGCCGCTTCAGGTATGGGGGACAGGGGGGGGGGAGATGCGTGGGGATGCGGAGATAGGGGGTGAGCGGAGAGAGAGGGGGAAGCGGAGAGAGAGGGGGAGCGGGAAAATTCAATCCCGAGTATATCCGCTAGTATGATATAAGGTCCGAAGTATCCAGCTAAAGTGTTGTAGAAAAAAGGTACACAGCTCCATAGGGCAAGGGCTAGACTGTAGTGCTGGCTAAAAACAACAATTTATTGGCTCACCCAGGTAGTTCACAGTAGATGCAGCAAGGTCTCTAACGCGTTTCGCGCTGTGGGGAATGTAGCAACCTTGCCTCCTACTACTGTACCCCGCACCTCTCTACCAACGCTTGGCTGCAACCAAACATGAGCAGCAAGGACCTCCAACAAGGTTCTCAAGAGCCAACTCTAACTAGCCTATTTACATATGGAAGTGCCATTCACAGGGATGAGCCAGTAGTACTGAAAACACATCACTGTATAAATGAATGACATTTTTTGGGATGATCAAGTTTACTTCTTGGTGAAATTGGCAAGTGGGGTTGTTAGGTCAGACACACCAAGAATGTAAAAAAAAAAACATCCCTGTATTTGCAATGATAGAATAGTTACTACTTGCTCATTTTTATAATACATTTGTTGGATAACTGGATCAAACAACAGAAAACCTTTCCAAGTGGGCTACAAAACAGAATGGAATCAAATGGTTTTGGGTACTATTACGAGGCGTGGAATAGCTGTTGGACATCTGCCAATGGCCGGCTAGATATCGTCAGATGCTTCTTAAACCTTATGCTTTAATAAGTGAATTAAATACCTGGGGGAAAACTGGTGGGAGGTAAAAATGTAAACTGACTTTTTACAACTGGTAGGCTATTTGAAAAAAGTTATTCCATGGCCTACTATAATAAAATTTAACCTTTAATATGGCTGACTAGTGAACCATAAGTCATGCATCTGCCTATATATCATATACGGTCAGAATGTTGGGTCAGAGAGGCGGGCGTGATTCTGCCAGTTATTCCCAGTAAAGAAATGGAAATCGTGATAGTATTCGTTTTTGCTTGATTTTGTGTAATATTAAATCATACAGAGAATGGATGGTAGAGAAGAAAGCGTTGGTGCTGCTGTATGTGAGAATGCCTGCTTGGTAAATGCAATCAACAACCTGTCAATTTGTTACTCCCTGTGGTAATCTAGCTGTTGAGGCACTTGGTTCATAGCTCTGCAAGGTTAGAATTCAGAATGTTCTGGAGCATTTATTTAAGTATTATAATAAAGCAGTAAAATTTCGGGCATTATTGAAATCCCTGCTCTCCGATTGGTTAGAATTCCGGGCATCATTTATTCAGTAATTCCCAGAATTTTTGGCAAGTTGCCAATTCACCTTTCAGAGATGCAGGGAGAGAGCGCTGAGAATTTTGAAATAAAAAAAACTGCCAAATGTAAAACTGCTAACAGTAAATACCTCTCCTGGTCCAAGCTCCAGCTACATCTCTGTTCCTCTCCTTTCACATAGCACATACAGTCTCTCTCTCTCTCCTCTCCCCTCTCTTCACACAATGCAGTCCCCCTCTATATACCCTCAAACTGCAAACCATGATACATACATACATACATACATACATACATACATACATACATACTCTGCAGTTCTACACACACACACACACCTCCCACACACAAACTCTGCAGCTACACACACACCACCCACAGACAAACTCTGCAGACAGATATACTCTAAGGCTGCGTCCAGGGTGACTGCAGCCGTGCGGAGGCGCGCTGAGGGAAAGCCTGGCCTTGGTTCGCGCGCCTTCCGTGAGGGCTCAAACTAAAAATTTCATAAGACCTACGCTTCCGCACGCTTGTGGAAGTGTGCGCGAGCCCCTGCTAAAGCCACTCTCATTGTGGCTGCAGGGGCTCACTGCCGAGCGTAAGCGCGCCTTAGCACGGGCGCTGACCATGCCCGAGGCCTTACTCTCCCTCATCACTGTGTCCTGCACTCGTTAGGGAGGGGGAGGCGTCACTATCTGGCTGCTGCCTCATGTCCAATCACCTCCTCTATCTGAGAGCTGCTCTGACAAGTGAAAGCTGATTGGCTGGAAATAAAAACTTGGCAAGGTGCCAAAAATTTCGTGCTATTACTGAATGAATAATGCCCGGAATTTTGACCAATCAGAGAGCAGGGATTTCAATAAGGCCCAAATTGTAACAGCTTTAGCCTATAATATCAATGATATACAGTAGAAGAGGTTAGGTAGGTGATTTATACAGTCAAGGTTATAAGTTGTCTGTCATTTTTGTGCTAATACTGCTCGTTACCGAAATTGGGAACGGACGCTATTTTTTAAGTTTTAATGGGTATCGTCAAAGCCAATGAGAGGCAAAAATAACATTCTTACGTAAAAGTAGCATAAAACATATAGCAATAACATCCATTTGTCAAAGTAGCAGCACTATTAACAGTGATTTTCATTTCTCAGAGACGCATTCACCAATACACTGCACATGCACATTGGTCAAACTTTAACGTGTTATTAATACATACGATAAAGATGAATTACTCATGTGCATTACCAAAACCTAATGCACATCTTGTTATAATTTTACACTTAACTTTTTCATTAATTATAGTGTCCTTTCTTCATTTATTTTAATTTGTACATTAATAAAAAAATAAAATATTAATATTGTTGAGGTATATATGGATGTAAATTATTGTACACCCGTACTTAAGACATTATTACATGATATACCATATTAATTCACACAAATATATCACTTTAATCACTAAAAACCATAATACAGTATGGTGTGTTTCAGACATTTATATGATCGAAAATATATATATTTGTATGACACTTTTTTAACTTTTTGACATGAAAGGGTTAAGTTCTATACTGATTACATTGCTTTTAGGCTATTCTAAGAAATAACTCAATGATAAACAGGGTGTGGGTGTGAGTAAGGGCAACTTTTGGAAGGTCTTAAATATCACCGCATTATTCCCATGCACTAACATGAACAGAAGGGGCTGAGGATGTCCGTTGTTCGGTTAACAGCTCATTACCATTCGAGTAAGCAAAACGTCCATTAAAATGTATCGATGCGCTATTTCTCAGGTGACTGCGAGCACATCATAACGCCAAGCACCTTTGGGATTACGGATATCGATACGTAAAATGGCGATAACGTAACGCGCAAATGTTAATGTACTGCTGAGGATCAACCCCATAGAGAGAGAGCGACCTGGTCAATCCGTCCACCATAAACAGTAGGGTGGTATTGGTAACCAGGCGAAACGCAGAGCGGCATTTTCTGAACTCAAACTGCATGTAGAAATCTGTTGAAAATTGTAGGTACTCACTCATCTAATTACTACTATATTCCACACCTTAGCAAGAGTCAAAGGATTCTGTGGAGTAGCTAGTGGGGGAAACCAAGAGGGATTTGATGAAAAGCAAAAGCGTCAAAGCAGAACTGCTACACTTCTTTTGTGGACCAGTTTAGCCTCCAAGTTTGAAATTGGCCACAGACACCTTAACCTCACAGAGCAAGTACAAAAATGTGTGTTAGCGAAGATTGCACATGCTGGTTTATTGCATTTATATAAGGTGACAAATGTAAGCCTGCAAATCATTTTTGTGTAGTTGGTATGGGTGTGTGAAATCGATCAGCTAGGTGTTTATCAACGTTTGGTTCCAGAAGAAACCTCTGTCCGAACCTCTCTGTTAAAGCTGCAGTTCAGGCAATATCCTGCATGTGTGTTTTTTTTAAATAAATCAGTTCTGTAGTGAGAAAAAAATACTTTTAGCATTTTCTGTTTAAAAAAAAAAAAAAAACTTTGAAAGACCAATTTTCTTGCATTCTATTTTAACAAGCTTGCTTGTTCCTATAGCAACGATTTACATTCCCCATATGTAAAGATGTCGCCAAACTTTGCCGATCAATAGACGGAGAACGAATTGACCGGCAGCTATGCAGTTTTTTTTTAGGTAAGTAGAGATTGCCCACATGAAACTATTGAAGTTAAAAAAAACGGGAGCCTGAACTGCAGCTTTTAATGTCTATACTGCATGTCTTTCCTGGAGAAAAAATATAACAACCAACAAAACGAGAAATAACAGCATTGGAAGCCATCGGCTGAACACACATCGTTTTGTACTCTTAATAGAACATGGTAATTTAATATACATCTACTGGGAACAGAATTACAATAGAACAAATTGACAATTACAGCAACAATCCCGGGTGCTGTTTGTTTTGGTTTTCTTGCTCCCCTTTTTATTTATTTTTTCATCCAGTCCTCTCTAGCGGGAAACAAAATGGCTGATTTAAATCTCCCACGTGAAGTGTTTTAATAGGAAGAAAAAAGAGAAACACGAGCGCACCAAGATAAGAGATATAAAGTGTATTACCAACAAGATAAGATAGCAACCACTTACATGAATAAAAACTTTAATATTCCCCGATCTCGACGATAACTTCTATGGTGGGGCATCACATGAGGTGTGCAGGGGCAGTATCAGTCCTCAGAAATCAGTCCCGCGTGCTGGGGCTGTCTCCGTAGCGCTGTCAGACCTCCACGAGTGTAAGCGTGGCTGAAAGCGTAGCGCGCATGCGCAGGATAAGAAGCCCTCTGCAGCTGTCCTTGGGATGCCTGTCCGTTTTGGTTATCGTAATCGTGGTTGGAGTAGATACACTTGTGTGTATACTGGCTGTCAAAAGAATATGGGCCAGCAACACAAGTCGAACCCGCGCGGAACGTACGTCAGGTGACCATACAGCGTGACGTCACCCTACAGCACGGTCCACACTGATACACGCTCCAGCTACATTGTAGCGCAGGCTCCTGTTTACTTCCTCCCTATGGGCTACACGATCCAGTATGGAGTACTATCTACTAAGCTAAGTACATCATGTTTATAGCCCTTCCTTGTCACGATTTGGCTAGGATGCATTATGATTAGTTTCTTAGGCCTTGGCCATGTTTGGCGCTTGCTCGCTCTCGCTTGCTGCCGCTCGCTCTACCAGGAGCTTTTTGCTGTCCTGACAGAGGAGACAGCAAGCGCTTGGGAGGCAGGTATCACTGTGTGTGTTTGCCACTTGGTAGCTGTCAGTGTGTGTGTGTCACTAGGGAACCTCTGTGTGTGTGTGTGTGTGTGTGTGTGTGTGTGTGTGTGTGTATGTGTGTATATTATATAATATTTTAAAAATGGAAAAAAAAAGACATTGTGAGAATAAATTATTTATTAACATTGTGCAACTTTGATAAAAATATTCACACACACACACACACATGCATACACACACACACATGCATACACACACATGCATACACACACACATGCACACACATGCATACACACACATGCATACACACACACACACATATACAGACACACACACACACACACACACACACACACACAGGAGACATGGATCGGGGCAGAAGGGGGACAGGGATCGATCGGGCAGAAGGGGGACAGGGATCGGGGAGAAGGGGGCGGGCCAGTGACGTCACGGAGCTGGTTCGCGCTCATTGGGCGAACCGCTCACGTGACCGGCCTGTCTCGCCGGCAAGCGGGGGAATTTTAAATTCCCCTAAGACCTGCGCTTCCGCAAGCGCGCGGAAGCGTAGGTGAGCCCCTACTAAAGCCTCTCTAATTGCGGCTGTAGGGGCTCAGTGCTGAGCGGGAGCGCGCGTCAGCACGCTTCCGCCAGCAAGCGCCAAACATGGCCAAGGCCTTAGGATTTAATAGTAACTACACCATAATTGGGCAGTCGCTACTTGTTGAGACTTATGCAACATGTGTTGGGGATTTTTTCCTATCCGCTGAGACTGCTGCAATATGTACTGTTCTGTTTATTTTCAGCATGTGTGTTCCCATGAAACTCTCACTATGTGTTTCAGGGTGAGAACTGCAATGTGGTAACTGACACTAGCTAATTACACCATACGTGTTGTGACTTTATTTCTATCACCATTGAGACATTTCTTTTAATATAAAAGTTAATGTCCAACGAAGTTTTCCTAGTTATGAGGCTATAACTTGATACGGTCAGTGAACCGTGCCTCAGGGCTATACGTTTGCACATGTTGTGCTAGCCCTTTCCAGGATCTCACACTTCTGCTAGTTGTTCCTCCCACCTTATTAGGTTGATTATACAGATTGAATTGGGTGTGTTGATACTGTGATTTCACGCTGATTTCTGCATCTACACCATCACACTTCACTGGTCTGGCTATCTATTGCTGCCAGTACATATTGGTATTTTAAGATTACCCGTCTAGGTATCATCTCCTCCAGATTTAGTATCGACAGTTTTACACTATTTGAGACTGCCGGTTTTATACATATAAGCACTGCCTGATTATAGGTTTGCGCTTTGTTCTGCAGGAGTTGATCTATATAGACTGAAGCTATATACCAGTGTGTTTAGGTGTAGTGTTTCTTTTTACCTTCTTTCCGTATATGTACGTAATACGGTAAATACGGTAACATATTTGGTATGTAATTCGGGGGTGACCCTGGACTTGTTTACCACACCCCTCTGTACAACTACTATTTTACCTTTATTATTGATATATTAAATTATTTTAGTTTAGAACACAATTAGGATTTTTACAGTTTCTAGCAGGAGCTCTCTTGCATGCGCCTTCTCTCGCGCACACACTCTTTCACGCACTCTCGCGTGCGATCTCACTCTCTTGCACTCTGTCACGCGCTCGTGCGGGCACTCGTGCTCTCTTGTGCACTTTTGTACACTCGCTCTCACATTTGCTGTCGCGCGCAGAGGCACTCACATGAACACAATCGCGCACGCGCGCACATACACACAGATACATCCTCATTCACACACTCCCACGTGCTCTCACATGCTCACACCGACACACATGCGCGCGCACACACAGACACTCACATATGCACATTCACTCTCACACACAGATACTATTTTGCACACTCGCGCGCACACACACACTCACAGAGACACTTGCATACGCATAGACATTGTCACACACACTCACGTGTGCTTGCATACTCACGCACACAGACGTGAAACTCACACACTTGCACACACTCGTGCACGCACGCATACTCTTGCACACTCGCACACTTGCGGATCCACATAGACACTATCTCGCTCGCACGCATACAGACACTCTTGCGCGCACGCAGACAGACACTATCTCAGACGCATGCACAAAGAAACCATCTACCGCGCACGCACACAAACTCGCACGCACAAAGACATTTATCTCGAGCACACATGGCACTATCTCACGCACACACAAACACCATTTAGTGCGCACACACACACACTGTCACGTGTGTGTGTGTGTGTGTGTGTGTGTATGTATATGAAAATGTAAATACTGTAACAGTATGTAAAATACTTTCAATGTTTTAAATGTTTCACACAGAATATTTCAATATATATATATATACTGTATATGTATGTGAAGTGTTTATTTAATCATAACTAGCAAGAAACACAAGAAAAACAGCAAGAAAGCTTTGAGTCGACATGAAATTGAAATGCAAAGTTATGGGTGGCTAGACCTACAGCCCTTGGGTTTTATTCTACATTGTAGTATTCACACTGTTTTTGATTTAGAAATAAAAACACAATGGGGCAGTTTTATGATCCAGAGGCTAACAATTCTGCATTATCACAACATTGATCATTTGTATCCTTGAAATTAATGCTTTTTTTTATTTGTATTACCTCCAGAATATTGTTTTCCTGGTTCTTAAGGCAAGGATCAAGTTGGAGAACATCTATTTAATTATGGGGTGACACAGGTTCAGAGCTGAATAAATACAAAACATGGTTCACACGTTAACTAAAAATGAAGCAGTGATATATTTCTGTTATCTGGTTGCGTCCTAAATTTGCAAATCAAGCAATATCCTACGTGTGAGTTTTTTTCTTCTTTTTTTTTTAAATAAACCAGTTCTGTACTATGAAAAAATACTCTTACCATTTTTTTTTTAAACAATTTTTTATGTATTCTAATGTAGCAAGCACTTTGTTTCTATAGAAATCTTTTACAAAGTCTCTTCCTCTTGTGAGACAGGCTCTGGCATTTGAGCCCTGCCCTCTTTCTAGCAGTGCCCCAATTGTATCTTCCACACAGAACTTTGCATCGTGTGGGTTCTTTGCAGCAATAACTGAATTAAATAACCCAGAGCACAGTGATCGATTACAGGAGAACGGATCGATCTGCAACTTAGCTAGTCACTTGTCAGAGTGCAGATTGTATTGATGCACCTATCGAATGGAAAAAATACAATTTAAAAAACGGCAGCTTTAGCACAATAACAAAATTAAACTGTAATGACAAACCTTCGGAGAGTTGGTGGGCAGGAAAACAAAATGGAGCAGAATATTTGTTTAACTGGAGTTTCGATGGGTAAGAAGTGACCTCGTTGGCAGCACAAACCATACTAAATATAATGACAAATGCTGTAAATTGAATACTAGTGCTAGAAATCCATATGGGTGCTTCCTTCTATTATCCAGGTCTGAGCAGCAAGCACACAGAAATACACATCTGCACACAGCAACAAAACAAAGTGTATTCACAGAGACACCGCTCATATAAACGGGATGTGTATGACACATCAAGGCTACGGAATGTAACACTCATTTAGGAGGACAAGATCAGCCTTGGTTTTGACAATATGATAGACTATATAATTTACTCTAATTAGTTATTTAATAATACCACACACCAGTGGAGATGCTGAAGCACGCAGTTATTTTGATGGGAACGGCTCTCTATCTGACCCTCGAGATAGCGAGTACTATCGTGCTGTACTGCGTTACTGCCTCCTCCCTCTATATACATTGAAAGCCATCTCTCCCAGTCTTTGCTGTGACACTGCAGGGGGGAACACCCACCTCTCCTTGTTCTTCTTCACCATTTTTGTTACCTAGGTCTTTAAGTATAACCCACAGCTCCGTTATACTTGAGATTGGAATGTTTTAGGCTAAATCGGTGAAATGAATATGGTAATAAATCATTGATTACAATCAGTCGCTTTTTACCAATCGTAAAACAATGGATTCATGCGATACCTATGAAAATGATGCTGTAATTACATTTCTGCATTCTGAATAATTGAGTTTTAATCTTGCAGACATGCTGTTAGATAAATTGGGAGCACTACTAGACAGAGGAGCATGTACAGGGGAGTAGATTAAAGAGACAAACCAAGCAGGGGTTTTCATTTTTTTTATATGGATTGAAGCAGGGATCCCCAGAGCTAAAATTAATGGGGTTCAGCTCCGGCGACCCCCTGCTTCAAGCCTGTCTTAAAAAAAATGAAGAAATAAAATCCTGACTTGGATGGCTCCTTTAATCGCTCCCATCCTGCTATTTGGCAAGTCTGTTGATGCAGGAGAATGTTCCCCATTGAATCTTCAGTAAGTTTTGTGGGAAACATAGACAAAGCCTGGAAGACAATCATACATTTCTCTAGTCAAAGAATCAAACACTATAGGGAAGTAGCAGTAAACCTTCTTTGGGGACAAGTCCATGTGCTTTAAATGTACTTTGCTTCTTTCTAAATCCTGGACAAATCACAGATAACCAATATTATCAAAGCTTGCAGAAAACACTGATGTTGACACTGGGGGAGCCCCAAAAGCTGGAACATAAGAAGAACTCTGGTGCAGAATTGGGATCCACAAGAGCGGAATATCAGAAAAGCCCCTAATTGCAGCGCACTCGCAGTCCTTTCCAAGCTAATGGAATGATTGAATAATAGCACTGGCCATACTGTATAGGTGGGGAAGACCTAGCTGGAGTGGAACTAATAAAGTATATATCTAGACAGAGAAATGGTGAGATGAAACCTCCAGTTCAAGACCGTCTGAAAGAGTGTAGAATTAGTACAGATCCACATACAGTGAAGTTCAGGGCGTATCTGAAAGGTGCGAAGATAACAACCACCAAGCACGTGAATGAACAGGACAAAGCCCAGAACACCAAGGAATGTCTCGGACGACAAGTGTGTGTGCAAGTGACAAGTGAGGGTGTGTGGTAAGAACCCTGTGCTAACTAGGGGAACAGTGGTGAGTGAGACACACAATGGAATCACAAAAAGATGTGCGGTGAAGAAAGAGAAAGAAGTGTGTAGTAAAATCTTACTCCCTATGTAATGCCTGTCTCTAATAGTCAAAATGGGCTAATCATTAAAAAATGGAGAGTGCTCCCTATATGAGAAATACCTGCTTGAGGGGGTCAAAAAGCAGGTTACGGATCAGATGTTTTTTTTAAATTAGCGCGACCCCGTTATAAGGTGGTCTGATCGGGTGGCCCCCAAGGACCACGTTATAACGGGGTTCAGCTGTATTATGAACCAGGCTATGGAATCTCCCAATGTATGGCCGCATAAACCAGCCTGTGTTAAAGGTGCATGTACACACAATGAGGTATACAATCAGCTTTTCTGTCAAAATCCATTCTATTTTTTAGCGTCCTTGTTATTTCCATTAGGATTAAGTATAGTTACATAGTAGATGAGGTTGAAAAAAGACACGTCCATCAAGTTCAACCTATGCTAAATTTAGACGATAAATGCTTTATCCTATATCCTTACTTACAGTACAGTATATTGATCGAGAGGAAGGCAAACAAAAAAACCCAGTGAAATATTATCAAATGATATCTCACAAGGGGAAAAATAAATTCCTTCCTGACTCCAATATTGGCAATCAGATTACTCCCTGGATCAACATCCTTCCCATGTTTACTTATTTTCTTTATATCCCTGTATAGCTTTCCTTTAAAAAGGTTGGACATCTTTTTTTAGAAAGATATCTACCATCACAGTCTCCATGGGTAATGAATTCCACATTGTAACTGCCCTTACTGTAAAGAACCCTTTCACTTTGTTGCTGAGGAAATCTCATTTCCTCCAACCTTAAGGTATGACCCTGTGTTTGTACTGTCCTTGGGATGAATAGTGATTTATATACAGTAAAAAGATTCGTTATAAGCTCTAGGTAGCAAGATACTGTGGGACACACTTCAGACACCAGCCTTCGTCCCCCAGGTAATCATAAGAGTGCTAACATCTGTACCAGCAAACTGCAAGAGAAGGGTAAAATTTGGGGAAAGTGGAAGGTTAATTACGCGTAAAAGTTGTCAGAAGTATTGTTGAAGAGCGGAAACGCGATTCATTCTTTTTTTAAAGCATTGCATTCTATTAGTGCAATAGCTGTGCAAACATCCGAAAGCCAGGGGATGTATCTTGCATTTTAGGTGCTGGTTATGTGAAATCAATTTATTGCTCAGAAGGATTTATAAGGGCAGCAGTAAATTGTGAAACAATAGTTTTTTTTATTTTTATTTCTAATTCTAATTTTTTTTAGCTATGACATATACTCCATCTGCCCGTGTCTAATGCAGCATTTATTTTTGATCTTGGAGGTTCTTCATTGTGTGCGGATGCTTTAGTGTATATTTCACAACATCTGTAAAGCTTTTAATCATTGTGCGGATTAGTAAAATACTTTTATTCTCTCTTGCATCTGACATTATTTAAAGATTGGATGTGTTTCATCATTATATGTGTCTGATAACAGCAGGAGCTGAAACCAAAGCATTGATTTTCCTTTGAACAATAGAAGTATGATCTGCTTGCCTAAGCGGCAGCTTATTGCAGGCTTTATTTTCCCTTTTATTCTTTTGACTAATTTTCCTTATACAAAGAAAACAATGTTTTAGGAGTTTGCCAAACTGTTTTCCATTTTCTGAGCAGATTTAGCTGCATCTCATCATCCTTCCGGTTCTGTATTCTAAACATATATGCTTATTTTGCAAGGCGTTTGATGCCAAGCTTGTGAAACTGGAGCTGCGAATACTTATTTTTAGCGGTTATTGCGATGAATAATCATTTCACAGCGTTTGCTGGCGGCAGGTACTTTTACATCTGCAGTTCATACACTGCTTGATCTTTTAGAAACCTCTCAAATTAACTAAAAACGGATGTTGACTCGCTTCGTCCTATTTAATATTAATAATAGGTTGTTAATTCTTTGTGAATCCAAGGGTAATTGGAAACACAAACATCGTTTTATTTCTCTGGAGTCGTGTTATTGCTATTTTTGTGATCTCTCGGGTCGGAAGGCCCTCCTCTGATGTAGGACAAAGTGCTCCCAATGTTCTCCACTTCTTATAGGTCTACAGAACCCAAGCGTTGTCCAGAAGTCACATGACATTCAGAGAACATCTTAAAGACGTCTAGTATGCAGCCCTTCTAATGTCCTCAGAATGCAAAGAGGTCTAATGCTTTCAGTGCTACAGGCCCCTCCAGCAAGTTGTAACCACATGATGGCACCTTCCCAATCACATGGCCGCGATGTCACCGCCATGATGCAAACGGAAGAGGTGGGCCTTCTCTTTCTTTCAGATTGTGTTACCCGCTTAGAGCAGTGAACTTAACCGCTCCTAGAAAATGAGTACAAAAGGCATGATGTTCACTGAACGTCACAAGGGCCCCCAGAGGGCCGGCTATCGTGCCGTTCAGTGATCAAAGCGGCACTCAACCAGTTAGGGTACCATTTCCTCTACTTGATTTTTTTACTTTTTTTTATTAAGATTCCGCCTTTTTAAAAATGATGTAGCCCCCCTGTGGGAGTTACAATATGGGTTAAAGGAATGATATGCTAGGCCTCTGCCACCTCTAGAATAAGGTGTTTACCAATAAACAGGCCGAGGGTTAACTCCGCCCCTTTTCTACCCAGTGACGGGAAGATGATAAATAGGAGAGCAGGAGGATTCTACCCTCAGACCTCTGGAGGAGAGACACTGGAGAGGTCTCACCTGTATATAGCAATGTAAATAAATAGTATAGGGTAGCCAGCCCTTTGTTGTTTTGTAGATAGGGAAGTGTCCTTGTAGTTACGTTCCCTAGAGTAAGGAAGTAGGTAAGTACAGCCCTCCCTCCCCCCATCCCCCCCCCAAAAAAAGGACAGACATTAGTCCCCTAGGAGTTGCCCAATCTGTAGCCTGGGGGCTATCCTGATAGAGAAGCAGGCCTGTGGTGAGCATCCCCAAAGGACTGAGGAGGGCGATTATATCCCTGTGGTGAGCATCTCCAAGAGAATGAAGTAAGACAGGCTATCCCTGTGGTGAATACCCTCCCCCAGGGAAGGAAATAAGCCAGGACAAGTGGACCATGCTCTCTGTTACCCTATTCAGGAAACATGAAAGAGAGAGTGAAATAATGCAGAGACAAACAGTCCATTATCCCCAGATGGGATATTCAGGATATCTCAAGTAAGGACCAATATCTGAATAAATAGATATACCGTACTAAGAGAAGAATCATCATAATGGTGTTGTTTAAGTAGCCCGTTCAAATGATGTGCCTCTTCAGGGATGCAATAATGCACCTGGAGAAGAAGTTGTAACATAATTTATAAATAAAGCCTCTCTTGTTTAGAATGACAAAGTTCCTGACGCCCATCTTTGCCATCTGCAATTACACCCAGCCTGCGCGGATCAGCACCCCAGTCAAACGGAATGCACTCTGGGTGACCAATAGCAAAGACATGTACGTAAACTCGCTTATAGCTGGACAGCGAGGGTCACATACACACATACATACATGTGTGTAAAATAAATATATATGTGTGTGTGTGTACAGTATATGTATATCTCCCTCTCTCTCCCTCTCCTTGAGCTCTACTTTCTGCTCTCCTGCAGGAGATACATGGCATAAATGCACTGCTCACAGAAGTATCCCAGTGTCTCGTTTTTGTCCTGGGACACCCTGGCAGCCGTGTCAGGAAAAGTACACCTCGTTTCTGAAAAGCATTACAACTTGGGTTAATCAAAGTACATATTATTATTATTAGAATGTATTTAGTATGTGCTAAATTCCATAGCGCAGAGCGATTGGGGCCTGCTGACAATAACAATAATATGCTAATATTAAGATACACCGGCAGTGTCGGATTTAAAGAAAAAACGCACGCTTGGCCAGTTACCTTGTGCCGCCCTCCAGCGTGCGACATCACGTTGCCGGCTGCGCATGTGCAATCGGCGCTTGCCCGACTGGCAAGCTCCGATCACGCACCTGCACGAGTGGCTGGCAAGCGTCTATCGCACATGCCGCCCTCCCCGGCTTCAAAATGTTGCTGCTTTAGGCCCGGGCATAATGAGAAATTCGCCACTGTACACCGGTACAGTAATTAAGGAGAGGGTCCTGCTTAAAGGTGCTTGCAATTTAAAATGAAAGGAAAGTGGAAAGATAAGGTACAGGGGTAGAAGTAGTGTATATTTCTAAAAGCTACTTGCGGTGTAGCTAGCAGCTGGGGTAGTCTTTTCTTTGATGGTTGTTATGTTCGAGGCATGAAAGAGAGCATTGAGGAGTTCACGAGGTTGATGCTTCCTTGAAGTGAGTTTTCAGGTCATCCTTAAACATATGAAGAGCGTAAAGGATTGTAATGTTGCAGGTAAGTGAATTGCTTATGTGTGAGGCAGCCTGGGAGAAGTCTTGGAAACAGGACAGTGAGGAGGTTAAGATGGAGATGGAAAGGAGGATATCATGGGGCAGAGGATATCATGGGGCAGAACGGAGAGAGGGGAGTATTTGGATGAGATGTAAGGATGGTTACCATGGTGGAGAACTTTGTATATGAGGACAAACATCTTTAATTTGGTTTTGGATGACTAGTAACTAGTGTAGAAATGTGGGTAGGTGTGAAGGCAGCACAATATCTTAAGAAAAATGACTAGGGGCAGGGACAAATGGGAGAGAGGACAATCGGCGAGGGGCGTAAGCATTTTGAGGGGATTTACATTTTGGGATGAGAAACTGGTGGGTTCTAACACTATGGAGGTGGCATTGGCAGGATTTGGCGAGGGGCTGTGGCCTTAATGATATATCAAAGAAAAATGGTTATTCCATACTCGTAGGGAGAACTCAAAACAATGACACTGAGATTAAAGCAGGGAGCGTGGTTCCATTCCCAGTGACCTTGGTCAAGTCACTTACTCAACCTGTGCCTCAGGCACCAAAATCATAGATTGTAAACTCACCTGGACAGGGACAGTGTCTGTACAAATCCTATGTACAATGCTGCCTACTGCGCACTATACTGTAATTGTGAAGTGCTTTGAGTCCCATTGGGAGAAAAGCGCTACATGAAATAAAGTTATAATTACATAGAAATCTCACCTATAGGATGTTGGCAACCCTAGAGTGCTAAACTCTTTGCTTTGTGTCCGTTTCTGGTCTGGATAAAATACTGCAGGTAAAACTACCGTTATTGTCATTCTTCCCAGAAAGTTGGGTGTGACATTGCAAATAGTTGAGATACTGTACTTTGACCTGCAGTGCTGCCACAGTTCTACATTGCTGACAGGAGTTAGACAAGCGAATACTAGATTGATGGATATTTGACTGTGATGAATGTCTAATTTCTGGCATTGCCTCCACTGCTGTGTCCTATGCCATAATGACAGCACAATCTATTGTGACATGTTATCCACGTGTATGCCGGTTGTCTCAGGAAGCAGGTGGTAGGGAAATCGGCCTCACCCTCCTGAGAAATCAATGTAGCTATTGAGAATCACCTAAGCGCATACTGTATCGGAATGGGACATTTGGGCACGACTAAATAGCCTTTGATTCGCCGCTGGGACATCTGCCGCCGGCTGCTTCGAAGGTAACTTTTATTATTGGTTAGGGTAGGGGGTTTTAGGTAAGGGATTAGGTTAGTGGGTTTTAGGGTTGGAGTTTTTAGGGTAAGGGCTTAGGGTAGGAGGTTTTTAGGGTAGAAGTTCTTGGGGAAGGAGGTTTTTAGGGTAGGAGGTTTTAGGGTAAGGGCTTAGGGTAGGATGTTTTTAGGGAAGGAGGTTTTTAGGGTAAGGGCTTAGGGTAGGAGGTTTTTAGGTTAAGGTGGTTTAGTTTAGCGGTCAGTGGCGAAGTGGCCAGTGTAGGCTGAGACTGTGCTGTATTTCTTCCCATTATGTATATTATTGTGTGTGGGTGGATTACCGGTGATGAGTGAGTAACGGACACAATTTGATGAGAATTTACAGGTGGTTTATTTAGTCCACAGACTTATGCAGACAACATGGTATGGGAACACTGTCAATTTTAAGGCAAAGTAACAAAATAAAAGAAAACCTACTCCACACAGGAGGCTAACTAAACAGAGTAACCGCCCCAATTGCTAGAACTGGCCTGCTAAGCTGGTTCCCAGTCAAACACCACCCAAACTGGACAGTCCTCACCCTCCAGAAGTATAAAACCCTATTAAGCATAGTCTTGTCCAAAGGTAGGGTTGCTGTCTCACGGGACTCCAGGCTAACAGTCTCCTCTCAGGCCTCTGTGTCAGAGACTGACTGTGTTTTCCAGCTGCCTTTAAGCCCAGCAGCTCAGGCTAATTGATTACAGCTGGAGGCCAGCAGAAGCGAACCCAATGCGAACAGCAAACGCAGTGCTGGATTAAGGGGCTGGCTGGCTGGCCGGGCCCTTGCCCGGGGCGCCAACCGTAAAGAGCCTCTACATTTAGAGATGACACCCGGGGGGTGGGCGCGCGCAGGACTTGGAGCGGCGGCAGCAGCAGCAATGCGGGATATTGACAGAGCAGTGTCGCGGGATGGGGCGCTCCACCAATATCCCTTAGTGCTGCGATGCTCCAGGTCCAGCGCTTGCCGCTCCGATGCTCCATCGTTAAATATCCCTCGACATTTACGAGGCTTTGCAGGACTCCGACATTTAAAGATGGCGCCGGTCCAGATGCATTTTCATGACAACAGGACGTCATGTGGCCACGACACTGCAGGAGGAGGGGCAACCTACCCCCGGGCGTGCTTCTCCCTCGCTCCTGCACTGAGCACATGCTCCATTCTTCTGCGGACATAGACAAAGTCTATGACTCTCTCACATGCCATTTCTCAGGGGTGGCCAAACTTAGTCCCCAAGACCCACCAACAGGCCAGGTTTAAGGTTATCTCTGCTTCAGCGCAGGTGGCTCAATCAAAATGACTGAGCCACTGATTGAGCCACCTGTTCTTAAGAAACGATGTCCTTAAAATAATAATAATAATAAAACCTGTGTTTTATAAAACATATAATACAATTAAAACCTGGGCTGTTGGTGGGCGGCTCTTGAGGTCTACGTTTGGCCACCTGTGTGCATATGTATAATGGTGACTTGAACAGTGCTGCACTTTTAATTGCACTGTAACCTAGCTGTAAAGTGATTGACAAGTCTGCTGCAATGCTCAGCAACAAGTGCCAGTGACATTTTTTTGAAACTATAGGGACTTCACGGAACATTGTAAGTAGGGATGCAGAGAGCAGAGCTATTCTAAATGATTAATGACAAATGGGCATTTGTATTGCATGACTACCTGTTACATTTGATTTAGAAACATAACCTGAATTCACCTGAAAACTGTATTTAGCAAAGGGCAATCATACGAATGAATTTTGCCTGACGGGTATGAATTGTGAAGCAAGTTTGAATGCATGTTTATTGTTTATTTCGAACTAGCCATGCACTCGGACATCAGAATACATGGAGTTTATTTATTTATTTATAAAATATTTTACCAGGAAGGAATACATTGAGTTTCCTCTCGTTTTCAAGTATGTCCTGGGCATAGAGTTAGGATGATAAATAGTACATGGTTACAAATACAGTTACATAAGTGAACAGGGTATACGTTATATACAAGACATTGCATGCACCGTTAAAGAAAATATATATTATAGGTATATGTAACCGTTACAGACCAGATGAAGATGTGAGACAGCTTTAGTTTTGAAAGAAATTAATCTGGTGGTGGATGTAAGAGTCTCTGGTAGTTGTTCCAGTTTTGTAGTGCACGGTAAGAGAAGGAGAAGTGGCCGGATACTTTGTTGACTCTTGGGACCATGAACAGTCTTTTGGAGTCAGATCTCAGATGATAAGTGCTGCATGTGGTAGGGTTGAGGAGCTTGTTCAAGTAGATGGGTAGCTTGCCCAGAAAGTATTTGAAGGCAAGACGGGAAAAGTGATGGATTTCAGGAGCTTAAAGCAGCCAGTACCATCTAGTATTTGGCCATGGACTATTGCTGGCATTTTATTGTTATTATTTATTATTATTTATAAAATATTTTACCAGGAAGTAATACATTGAGAGTTACCTCTCGTTTTCAAGTTTGTCCTGGGCACAGATTTAAGACAAATAATACATGGTTACAAATACAGTTACATAAATGAACAGGGTATACATTATATACAAGACATTGCATGCACAGTTAAAGATAATATATATTATGGGTGTATGAAACAGTTACAGACCAGATTAAAATGTGTGACAGCCTTAGATTTGAAAGAACTTAAACTGGTGGTGGATGTGAGAGTCTCTGGTAGTTGTTCCAGTTTTGTAGTGCACGGTAAGAGAAGGAGAAGTGGCCGGATACTTTGTTGACTCTTGGGACCATGAACAGTCTTTTGGAGTCTGATCTCAGATGATAAGTGCTGCATGTGATAGGGGTGAGGAGCTTGTTCAAGTAGATGGGTAGCTTGCCCAGAAAGTATTTGAAGGCAAGACGGGAAAAGTGAACTTTACGCCTAGACTCAAGTAATGACCAATCTAGTTCTTTGAGCATTTCGCAGTGATGTTTGTTGTAGTTGCATTGGAGAACAAAACGGCAAATTGAATTGTAGAGGGTATCAAGTTTACTAAGGTGAGTTTGGGGTGCAGAGCCATATACTATGTCTCCATAGTCGATAATTGGCATTAGCATCTGTTGTGCAATACGTTTTCTGACCAGCAGACATAGGAAGGATTTGTTCCTGTAAAGTACACCTAGTTTGGCATAGGTTTTGGATGTCGGGGTATCAATGTGCACCTCGAATGTTAAGTGGGAGTCAAACCATATGCCCAGGTATTTAAAACTAGTAACAGGAGTTAGGGTGGTGTTCGCGTTGGTTCTGATCTGGAGCTCAGTCATTGGAAGCTTTAAAAATTTAGCCTTGGTCCCAAATACCATTGTTACAGTCTTGTCAGTGTTTAAAAACAGTTAGTTTGTTTTGGGAAATCCAGTTTTCGAGTCGCAAAAAGTCAGACTGAAGTATGTGTTGAAGGTCAGAGAGGCTATGGCTGTGTGCAATTAGGATTGTGTCATCCACCTACATGTGTATTGAAGCTTCCTTACAAGCTGCGGGAAGATCATTGCTGAACACTGAGAAGAGTAGGGGCCCCAGAACAGAGCCTTGCGGGACACCACAGGTGATATCCAGGGGGTTGGAGTTAGAGCCTGAGATGGACACATGTTGGGATCTACCTGATAGGTAGGAGTTATACTAAAAAGCAAACATTCTGAGAGAGGAATCCTTGTCTGTAGGAAAGTTATATCGTTAATCATTCACTTTGAATGGCTGGTAATAGTTGTCAAAGGGGTAGTTCCATGTTTATTTGTTCTCTTCATCATACTATACAAGAGGGTGTCTGTTCTCACCTCTAGTGATTTCCCTGCTCACTGATTTTACTTTTTTTAACAAAAAAACTAGCACAAAACCTAAATTAAAATGACTGCTATAAGCACTTTTCACTTAGACCCATTAACTCAGTGGTAATATTTAAAATGATTAACAATCGTTATTTTCGCGTGTCGTGAGGCAATTAATGAATTCTTTGATCTGAAATATAGATGATTTTTTGGTGAATCGGTGAATTCTTTTGTGGTGTTAACTGATGTGCATGCCTTGTACCTAACACACGGATATGATCCTAGTGTTCTAGGTGCAAGCTATGTTCTGGTAGGTGTGAGTTGGAAGTGGCTATGTACAAGCTTATCCTTGAGATTACGTGTTCTTCTACATACCATATTGGGGGTGGTGTTAAGGACCTTTGTGAGATCACTACCCTTAATCAGTATAGGCCAATGTCTCTGAAGGATATTATGAATAGTCCCCCATGGACTGTTAAAGGTGTCAATAAACCTTATTGTGTCCTTTGTTGGGGCACCCGTCTTTTGATTATCAGTCAGCCTTTAGGTTCTGGGGGTAGTTAAGGCTCCACCTTTTTGATGATTCTCTGGCTGTGGCCACGTACCTGGAAACGGTTGCTTATGTCTGCCACCTGCACTCTGAATTCTTTCAGTGACGAGCAATTCCATCTGAATCGCAGGAACTGACCCGTCGCTATGCTGTTAATCATGTGCCCCGGGTGGTGGCTTTCAGCCCTAAGAAGGCTGTTCGTAGAAGTAATCGTAGAATGGGGACCAATCACCCCCGGGGTGCTACTAAAATACCTGTGGATAAGGTAATCAACCATAGAACAGTCAAAAAGTAGATAGAACTGACCATATATAATTCCTGTAAAGGACTGTTCCATGGCACTATATAATGTGGTTTACACAGGCAGGTAATGGTGTTGACTCTGTGTGGGGGATGGAGGAGGGGGGAACCAGGGGAATGAGATATCTGCCCAATGTGAAAGAGCAATCCCTGTATGTGCGCAGCAATCCCTTAACCTCCTCCTATGTAATTCTCCTATTCTGAAGACACTGCACAATATCCTGTACACCCACTGGCCACTTGTAACAGAACATATACTGTACTTGATTGGTAGGTAATATACTCACTACTTTGAATTCTGTCCATCTCATGAGGCGTGCTTCGCACCCAAGGTAAACAGCAACAATAGAAAAGAACTGGAACAAGCACTGCGAAAAATCCGGGCTGGAGGCAGTGGTAAAAATAAGGCGAATTTATTCAGGCATGATGCCTCGAGACATATAACAAACAGCAGGCTCCTCGGACGCGTTTCTTGCCGACAGGCACTTTATCAAAGAGTTCGTAGAAGTAGCCTTCCTAAAGATGGTGGTTTCCAATCTACCCTCCTGATTTTTCGTGATCATTAGATCTAGGAAATCAATAAGTTCACGGTTCAACTGATAAGTCAATTTCAGATTGTGGGTTCGTATTTAGTGTTTCAATCAACATTCGTAGGAGATCCTCATACCCCTCCAGAGTAACAGAATATCGTCTATCCACAATTGAACATGTTCTGTAAACACCTCAAGGTCCTCCTTGTAGACCACAGTCTCCTCCCACCAGCCAAGATACAGATTGGCGTAGGTGGGAGCACATGTGGTCCCCATGACAGCCCCCTGTATTTGGTGGTAGTACCTATGATTTAAACCAAAAACATTTTTTTTGTTAAGGTAAAGTCCAGAAGTTTGAGGATGAACATGTTGTGCATGTTAAGAGTAGTAGTTTCTCGACCAGAGGAAATGAGAAACCACATGCATGTTATGTGGGATGCAACTGTACAGCTAAGCCAACAAATAGTGTGTGAATCGAATGTGATATCATCAAGTTTCAACAATACATCCATTGTGTCGTGTAGGTATGAGGGTAAGTAGCACACGAAGGGGCGCAAGAATCTATCTGGGTATACACTCGTTAGACGTGAGGTTCTCCATGCCCAAAAAAATGGCTCTATCCGGAGGAGGGGTAGTACCCTTGTGAATTGTGGGCAGATAGCAACGTTTTACCATCTTAGGTGTTTTGATAGCAATAAAGTCAAGTTCGTTCTTGGAGATAACCTTATTTTCTAAACCGTCTTTTAATATCAGTGACCGTTCTTTTTGGAATGTATTGGTGGGGTCAGAGTTAAGTGTAATGTAACACTTGGCGTCTGATAGAAGTCTTACACACTCCTTGGCATATGCATTCGTATCAAGGACCACCACATTGCCCCCTTTATCGGAGGGCTTGATAACAATTGTGCCATAATTTTCTAGATCTTTAAATGCCATGTATTCACGGTAACTCAGATTATGTTTACCTTTCTTGCATGTTAAATCAACTAAATCTCTAGTTACCATTCCAGTGAATACATCCACGTTGGTGCTAGACGCCATAGGAGGCATAAATGTGGCTTTGGTCTTTAGGTCTGTGAATGGACCTTAACCTTGCGGTCTCTTACTCTCCTCGTGAAGACAATTCAAGACCCTGACACAGGCTGAATCCCGATGGTCGAAGTGTTCATATGGTGTATTGGCACTACTGAGTTGACATTGAAAAATGTATGCAACAATAGTTTTCTCGAAGAATAAATTTAGGTCTTTGACACACTCAAATGTGTCAATTTTTATTGCTGGGACAGAATGATAGACCTTTTTGATAACACCTTAATATGATCGTCATTGAGTGTTTTCTCTGAGAGATTTATCACCTGGGCTGTCTCTGTGTTGTTTCCCTGTTGGGTTTCTTCGACCCCTGTTCTCTGAAGGCTCATCTGTTTCTGTCTCTCAGAAAATCGATCCGCCCCCTCCTTGTCTTTCTCTTACGGGAATAGTGTCGTGACCAGCCTGATCTAAAAAAGAGGATGTAGCTAGTAGAGGAAGAGGACGGTACCTATTCTCTGGGTGATCAGGGTGACTCGCTGAATGTTCCCACTCTGTTGATGAATCTAAGGTTCTAGCATTTTGTCTCAGTCTGGTACAATTGATTTTGTATCTAAAGATTCTATCCTCTCTGCAGATTTCAGAGTCGCGAATTAACTTCTTCTGTTTTCTGTCCTTCATGTCGGACATAAGACTTTTTTTTTTCTTCCAATTAATTTTCTCAAGACCCTTAAATACAGTGTATTTCTGCCAGATATGTATATCTTTCAATAGTGTATTTCTCTGAATTTACAGTTTCTTATTTTTATATTTTCAAAATCTATCAGTAGTGTCATCAACTCAGCAGAACATTTGAGAAGGGTATTCTCCCAGGCCTTAATAAAGGTATCATCAGTAATCTGAGGGGGGGGGGGGGGGGGGAGAGGGGGAGTTTGGCTCTGAGTCCCTTTGGTACTAGTTCATATTTCATATAATTCTCAAGACTGGCCACCTCCCACCAGATTTTAGTCTGTGATCTATAAGTCCTATTGAGGTCAAAGAAACATTTATTAATATATTTTAGAGAAGAATTCTCTGGGCGTGCGGCGGTATTGGAGAAGATGTTTTGAGACTCATTTCTCCAAGCCCCAAAATTAGTCTTGTTGGCTAGAAAAACGGTCATAATAATGTCTTGATAAACAAAAAATTGTGGCTGCTGCTACAGGGCTGATAAACGGTTGTCCCAATAAATTTAAACTTCTGTCACTATTATTTTAAATTATTGTATTTTTTTAAATTTATTTTTTAACAATGATGGTAACATGAGGAGAATTGTATTTGGATGCAGCTGGAATAATATTAAAATTGTCATTATTTACATGTCCGATGTCTAGCAGCATATTTCTTCACGTTATAAGCGCACTGCAAAATATGTATTGTTTTCTGTGCACCAGAACTACTTCTTCAGCAGATATATAAAACAAAATAAAAAAATCACATTAAAAAGTGTTTACTGTGACAGGGAATCAAATTGTTTCGATAACTTGCTTTAGAGCGAGGAGGCGGACAAAAATAATGTATTAAAAATAACAGTCATAGAGATCTTTATCCATATGAATATGAGATTGCATGGTGAAGAGACTCCTGTCAACATAGGACGGTTTGTGAATGATATTCTACTTTTTTTCTTTTTCTTCAAAGAAACTGTACAGTATATTTACAGCAGCAGCAGTGAGACTCTAGTGAGACTGGAACAGAATAGCATAGTTTTTGTATATAGGCCTACAGTATAATTCCTTTGTTTAGAAAAATGTAAGGCCGTGTCCATAGTCCTGCCGATGTCGCACGCGCCACAAACAAAAGGCCGTACCTCAATGAGGATGGCCATAAAGCGCGCGTGCACATGAGCGATGTGGCGGCCGATTTTTCGCGAGACAAATGTTTTAAAATTTTGTCGCACAACGGTCGGGTCACGTGCAAGGTTCAGCCAATGAGGGCGACCCGCTCACGTGACATCACGGGCACGCCTTCGGTACGCCCTCCCCGACCCCCCACTCCCGTCGCACAATCCTACAGGCCACAGATCGCTTCTCGTACAGACGCACGTGAATTTCAGTTAACTTGGCAGATTTGCTGCTACTGTTTTTGGTTCTTTGACCAATATTTTCTTTTGGATGAGATTTAGTTTCAATAATTTTATATAAAAACTTTTTATTGACGTTTTATGCAATACAAACTTAAAATTTATACACCCCAAAAAAGGTAGTGTAGAATATACACGGAAAACAACAATACCCAAGATGTAGATAAATCATACAAAATGAAGGGATAATGTTATATAACATCCCTTTATAAATTCTAGCAGGGCGCTATATATATATATATATGTATATATGTATGAAAAACTCCTTTATTTATTTTAGATTTTGTTGGAATATTTTAGCACAATATAATTTTTCTTATGTAGTACACACAGCGCTGTACATAGAATTTTGCAGGCACAGCGAGCCGCGTCATTTTGAAGCTGCAGAAAGAAGGTGGAGGCAGCAGGAAGGCGGAGGTGGCTGCAGGTAAGGAACTTCCCATCAGGCCCGCCTCTGTGTATGGGGGCGGAAAAGTTTGCCGCCCCTCGCCTGGCCTAATTGGAAATCCACCACTCTGCTGAGGCACGGAAAGATAATGTGACTTGCTTAAAGTCACAAGGAGCTGGCGGAGGCTCCGCTGCTGCAAATTCAGAGTCGGTGTCTTTAGTCTCTGAGCCACTTCTTCAGCCTTATCAGAGACCTACAGTAAGCAACTAGAATGTTAATATGGGAGAAGGAGCGTCTCGTGAGTAAAGACACTGACTCTGGCACTGAATTTGAAGCAGGGGAACCACAGGCACTAAAAACATAGATTGTAAGCTCTTCGGGCAGGGACTATGTCTGCAAAATGTCTTTGTAAAGCGCTATGTAAAACTAGCAGTGCTATACAAGAGCAAACTATTATTATTATTTATTAGATAAAATAACAATCCATAATATAAAACAATTATTAAAATTAAGTTTGAGTATACAGATGCAGCGGCTGTTATTCGAACTTTTCACTGAGCTGTTTTCGTGAGCTCTGCTGTATTCCACGCGGCATTTACGCGGCTAATCACACCAGGCACACGTGTTTATCGCGGGTGCTTTTTTTTTTAATTTCATGGATTCTGTTCCATACCCGTGGCAGAAATGAATGAATTGTACTGTGCTACTGTGCTACTGTGTCAATTTCAGGCGTTTAAAAACCAGAACACTAAAATGCCATTTTCTGCACTCGCCTGCACTCGCGTCTTAAAGCGGGAAGGTTGGAAGAAATCATGCGCCATGACAGGGGTATTCCGATGTATACACCGCGTGAAATGTTCGAATAACGGCCGCTGCATCTGTAGGTGACCAGATCTTGGTGAGGTTGAAAAAGACATACATGAATCCCTTGATATATGTGGAATAGATACGGTCCGGAAACTTCCGTAAAGCGACATTCCGTATATCGAACCCTATTTTCCCATTAACTTGTATTATATAACTGGAGACTAATTCACGCGGAACAAAATTCACACACAAGACATAATAGAATGAACGTTTTTAAGTACATATTTAATGAAACATTGCTAATTGTATAAAATATTAATAGAAATTACTATAATAAGTACAGTATTTGCAGCAATTTACCAGAAACTTGTGATTGCTGTGTGATGTGGTTTTGCAGGTAGATTTGGTGGAATGGGGGTTACTGGGAGGGTCTCCCCCTGCCCCACAACTGTATAATTTAGAGATTTGAAATTCCGTTAAAGTGAATTCAACATTCCCAAGAAGAAAGAAAAACACAAGAGCGCACCAAAATTGAGATATAAAGTGTAATACAAGCAGATAAAAAATAGTAAACACTTACATGGATAAAAACTTTAATGATCCTGATCTCGATGGTGACTTCTAAGGTCAGGCATCAAATGGGGTGACAGCGGGTAATTTCAGTTCTTAGAAACTAGTCCCGCGCGCTGGGACTGTGTCTCTGGCTATGCTGCGTGTTCAGACCTCCACGAGTGTCGGCGTGCTGGTCCGCGTGACGCGCATGCGCGGCGAATGAAGCCCCCAATAGTAGTCCCGAAGATGCCTGTCCGTTTTCCGTTTACTGATCGCGATCAATAAAAAACACTTGTGTGAAGACTGGCTATGAGTGGATTACAAGCCAGCAACACCCTTCACAAGTGTATTTTATTGATCGCGATCAGTAAACGGAAAACGGACAGGCATCTTCGGGACTACTATTGGGGGCTTCATTCGCCGCGCATGCGCGTCTCGCGGACCAGCACGCCGACACTCGTGGAGGTCTGAACACGCAGCATAGCCAGAGACACAGTCCCAGCGCGCGGGACTAGTTTCTAAGAACTGAAATTACCCGCTGTCACCCCATTTGATGCCTGACCTTAGAAGTCACCATCGAGATCAGGATCATTCAAGTTTTTATCCATGTAAGTGTTTACTATTTTTTATCTGCTTGTATTACACTTTATATCTCAATTTTGGTGCGCTCTTGTGTTTTTCTTTCTTCTTGGGACTTGGTGTCGCCGTCGGAGTTCTCAGCTGGGATCCACTTTGGAGGGTGGGGGAAGACGCCTTCAACATTAAGAGCAGCAAAAGATTAGAGAGGAACCACCATTCCAAATCCATAAAGAGCAAGAGCGCGGACTGGACACTTTTCTACACTGAATTCAACATTCCGTATATTGAATTTCTTCCTTAATTTATATATTACGTTATAGCGGAATTCCATACACTGAGTTGCCGTATATCGAGGGATGTCTGTATGTCCATTGAGTTCAACCTATGTAAAATTTAGACGACTGATACTTATCCTATATTTGTAATTCCAGTTTATTGATTCAGAGGAAGGCAAACAAAAAACCCCAGTGAAATATTATCCAATGATGTCTCATAAAGGGGAAAAATACATTCCTTCCTGACTCCACTAATGGCAATCAGATTACTCCCTGGACCAACATCCTTCCCATGTATGCTTATTGGGTATATACAGTACCTCTATACCTTTCGTTTCTAAAAAGATGTTCAACCTGTTTTTGAAGATATCTATTGTGTCTGCCATTACAATCTCATGGGTAATGAATTGCACATTTTAACTGCCCTTTCTGTAAAGAACCCTTCCTTTTGTTGCTGGTGAAATCTCCTTTCTTCCAACCTTAAGGGATGACCCTGTGTTCTTTGTACTGCCCGTGGGATGAATAGTTATTTTGAAAGTTCCTTGTATTGATCCAATTTAGCATGGCTCTTACTGTACATACTGTACAAATATATCGTCATTTACTGCAGTATTTTTTCTAGTTCACACGTGTTGAGTAGAATACCATATCCCAGCGGTGCGCAAACTGGGGGGTGCAAGATTATTTAGGGGGGGTGCGGGCAGCGTGTGGGTTAACCTGGGGTCGGGCAGAGCTGTGCACGGGCAGCCAGAAGCTCCATGCTGAGGCTGCTTCTCTGCTCTGTGTCTTGCAGAGGGGGCGGGACCTTGCTGTGGGGGCAGGGCTTTCCTTCCCTGCACACAGACATCCCCTCCTCCTCCTGTGTTACCCGTCCCAGTTTTCAGCAGCATGGGGGACAGGAGCAGGCTTACAGTAGTACTTCCCCCCCCAGGTGTTGTGTCTGTCTGTCTGTGTTGTGTGTGTGTGTGTTTTGATTGTGTGTGGTGTGTTGTGTCTGTGTTGGTTGTGATTGAGTGTATGTGTGTGTGGTTGTGATCTGATTGTGTGTTGTGTGTGTTGGTTGTGATTGATTGTGTGTGTGTTGGTTGTGATTGTGTGTGTGTGTTGTGATTGAGTATGTGTGCTGTGCCTGTGTTGTGATTGTGTGTAGTGATTAAATGCAGCAGTGCGCAAACTGGGGGACGTACAGTCTCCAAAGCTTGACGCTTCGGGAGACAAACAAAATTGACTTTGAAGCACACTTGGCAGCAGTCAATGTACACACGTACACACGCGCGCACACACACACACAACCACACAAACACACAAAAAAATAGCCCTGATCCATGCCCCCCCGCTCGTGCTTGCAAAATTATGCAGGACACCCTGTGCTCATGCTTGGAGAGTTGGTGATGTCACCGCTCTCAGCAGCAGCGTGGACGCAGCCTAATTTTGCAAGCGCGAGCTGTTGAAATAAGTATTTAAACATATTTGTGTTTACATAGTATACTGTTTAATAAAGGTTATTTTTTCCATGTAATTGATTACATCAGGCAGGGGGGGGGGGGGGGGGGGGTCCGAGAAATTTCATGGATGAAAATGGGGGCTCAGCATAAAAAGTTTGCTCACCCCTGCATATCATCCCAGATAGTAGGAGAAAAACAGAGTTACCTTTCATGTTAAGTAAAATAAATTTGAAAGCCAGTAGTATAAGGATATCAAATCGAGTTTTGGAATGGTCAAGTGTGATATTTGGCAAGATAACTGATCATGGAAATACCACGTGTAACGCCCTTGAAAGTGCAGGAAACTGACATATACACTGCCCCATGGCTGCAACAGGAAACTGTAACTCCCAGCTTGCTGTGCTGCAGCAGGGAGCCGCCTGTGGCGCAGGAGGATGTGACTTGTAATGGAGAGGGCCTCAGCCAATGAGAGTGGACTCTGGAGAGGCAGAACTAAGGGAATAAATCCCTAGGAGTCCCTCGCTGCGCACCCAGGGGGCAAAGCTGCAGCACCCTGAGATATCTTAGGCTGCGATTATAAAGCCGAACTGCTGGGCGCGCGCATCTGTGACGTTGCAGGGCGACATGTGCACAAGCACATTCTTCTGTGCACGTAGCTGCTGTCGCAACCAGAAAACACAATTTTAAAACACTTCAACTGTCGCCCGCATTGCAGTAGCAATCAGCGTTTTGAGGGGATGCATAGTATTTGTTTTTGTGCCTTGCGGCACCGCGCACGTTTTCTGTATAATCACGGCCTTAAGCTGCGCTCAAGGTGGTGGCGTCGCTATGTGCGTGCGCACATCCGGGACTCTTCTATGTTTCTCTATTGAAGGTAGGATAGTACTGGCGGCGATGTAGCGCATCGACGCTGCTGCAGTTTGGTGAGACAAGTAATTTTGTCTTTTCAGGCGGCAGTCACGTGACGTCAGCGTCGGCCAATGAGGGCAAACCAGCTTCGTGAAGCGTCCGTGACGCGTTCTACATGCCCCCTCCTCGCCTCCCCAGTCTCCTGCAGCCAAGTGCACAGATCGCTGCGGCTGCAGGAGTGCGCGCGGGCACGCAAGTACTATAAGCTTAGCCTTGGTGTCCACCAGGTGCCCAGCCAGCGATTCGCCGGAGTTAGCGGACGCTGGCTAAAGGGAGCAGAGCTCAGCGGAGCATTCGTCAGACAGCAGCAGGAAGCAAGAGTAGCAGCAGAAGATCCTCATCGCAAGCGAAGTTAAAGGGTACCAAAATATTTGTGAAGTACAGGCCTGCGCTATTCATACATTATCTAAGAGTTCCAACGGCGTTCCTGCACCTTTACATAGGCCCATACACGCAGGGTCAGGTGATCACGGGGAGAGACACGGGTACACACCTGCGCAGCGTCTTGTGTGAAGTATTTATATCTAAGTGCGTTGTGTATTTACTGGCTTATCCTCAGGTTTGAGGATCATATTGTTATATTGGTGCCTAGCGATAATGACATAAATACCCGTGTGTTATAAACAAGTCTGCATCACTTTGTCTGACCTATGGTCACGTGTGGGGTAAGGCAGGGGAGCGCAAACGTTTGCTGCTGCGCCCCCCTGTCTTGCTTGCCCCGGTTCTCGCCCCCCCCCCTACCTTGCATCCGCGTCAAATGGCGCTGCAGGGCCATGTGACGTCACGTGACCAGCGGCGCCATTTGAAGCATGTGACGTCACAGCCGGCTGAAGCAAGGTAAGTGGAGTGTGGCGGGGGCCTCACGCGATCCCCCCGCATTTAATTTAAATGACTTGGGGAAGAGCCCAGGGCCTCTGCAATAGCCCGCGCCCCCTCAGGAAAATCTCCGCCCCCCCTGGGGGCCGTGCCACCCAGTTTGCGCACCGCTGGGGTAAGGTATATAGAAGGAGGACTAAGGCCTCCTCCTCAGCAATAGGTGCTGTTTTGAGGAAAATTAGAGGGGTTACACATTTATGGACAAAGTTGAGTTAAGATAGTTCTGAATTATTTAAAAATTCATATATGATTGTACCTTGATAGCGTATGTGTTATAGGGTGGGGGTGCGCAAACTGGGGGCGCTCCCCTGTTATAGGGTGCCCGCTGATTAATTGCAGGACCTGCATAGTTCTGAATCAGTTTTGTTGGCTGTCTTACTACTATGTAACTTTCTACTATTGAATCTAGGATAATTGTCATTTCAAACCATGGTCCAATTTAGCAGCATATATTTGAGCAGTAATACAATTGGAAAAAGCATTCCACAGTGAATACTGCTCGCCATTTTAACAGATGTTTCATAATTCAATTAAAAATGGCATTTAGGCCTGAAATCCCGAGTGTGAAAACAGAGACCAATATCACAAAATATGCCGTATCTTTGCCTTCCTTAGAGACTAATTATGCAGGCACACTTATCCGAGAGTCCACTAGCAGTTCCATATGTGCAGGGATACGTTACAAATGATTTTAGTTTCAGGGGATCCCAATAAAACAGTTTTACCTCCACATTATACATTGGTATTTCTCTGAAATTGATAAAAAGGGCAACGTTTTGGCAATGTATTCAAGACAAAAATCTCTCCATATCAGTGTCGTTAAGTGATTTTTACCAGGATCTGGAAAAAGTCGAAATCACCTGATATTTCTGAGATACAGATGTAACATACTTCATCCTCCCTGCTAGCGCATAATAATGGCGGAATATGTTGTGATATTCTACTTTAAGACTGCCATTGAATCCTATGCTTACACTGTTCGTTACAACGGGATAATCTGGGGAACAATGGAACTTGCTACATCTTTTGCTCTTGTTAACTTTTTTCACCTATAGACGGTGGACGATATTTACATTTTTCAAAGCCATGCAGAAAATAGGCCAGTTGCACAAAATCCCGCCTCATTCTGGGCGTGGTGCACCTGGTTTCCCTCCTTTCTTCATTGATCAGTATGAGGCAATGATTGCACAGGGGCAAAGAAAATGGCTCAGCCGGTCAGAGAAGAGAGGTGACTGACAGGGTAGACAGAGTGCTTTGTGTAGCTGTGAGAGGGACAGCAGCTCTCTGTTGCATTTGATTTACCCAAATCATGGAGAATTTAAATCTCTGTTTACTAGCCATGCACTTCTTTAACCCATGCCTTGCTTAAAAAGTTGTGTAGTGTGGCAGGAATAAGCTTATAGGGATCTATGTTGGGCAAAGGCCCCGTTTCACGCGTCCGCACGGCCGCCTTGCTTGCCGGCGGCGCGTGCAAGTCACTGCACCGCGATCTGCGGTGTGCAGTTAACTTTTTTCGGTTCGGGGGGCGTGACCAAAATGGGTCGGGTGGGCGTGGCCATGACATGGGGGGCGGGGCCATCACACAAACACAAAAATATGTTCTCCCATTGGTTAACCCTACCTGTCTTCAGATTGGCTGCTGGGATCCAATCTGTGATTGGTTCCCTTGCGTACCATGTGACGCGTCACCGCTCCGGATCAACAGAGGCTTGTAGCTTCGGCCGGCTGACACGTCACAGCCACGGAGGGAGGAGGGACCGGGGACCACAAGAGTGCAGGTAAGGGGCTGGTGGCAGCGGGTCTTCAGCCTTAAATTGGACAAAAAGCAGCACCCTGTTAGTGCACATTTGCATATCATTTCCCATAATCCCTGGCTGCAGTGGAAGCACTTTATGCTAAGAAATAATGGGGAAGATGTTGAATGTTCTTAGAAAAATAATTTTGTTTGTGGAAATGTTGATACAGTACCTGGCGACCAGGATGTTGTGCTGTAGGAATAGTTAGAGCAGTGTTTACCAACAGGTGTTCCTAGGAACCCTTGGGTACCCCGGGCATTCCTAAAAGGTTCCCTGCAATTTTTTGGTGATTGGGGCTGTCACTTTGGAAATGTTTCCTACATTAGAAACATTAAAAATGTCTTCAGAACATTATTTTTAAATGCTACAAAGTATTTTCTCATAGTACAGAACTAATTTATTTAAAAAAAAAAAACATGTAGGATATTGCTTGAACTGCAGCTTTAAAACCCATCCACATGAAATGGCAGGAAGAGGACATGTGACATTGAGCTGGAGGAAGAGAGAGGCACAGTGGGTGAGTAAAGAAAGAGGGGAGATATAAAGATAAATGGAGAAACCAGAGAGCTTGGGGTACCAGGGCAATGTGGTTAGGTGACCCCTGAATACCAGAGCTTTTGTGCACTGCAGAAATTGCCTTCATCGATCCCATTCTTAAGAGTAACCCAATTTTTGCCAGTCCGCTCAATACTTTATGCCAAAGAAGCCAGAATTGCAACCTACATTTGGTTCTTTACATCATGTTATCAGTCAGCCCCACTTAGCTCACAGACGAAAATACAAATAAAAACAAATGCAAACATGGGGGCTTGTTTTCTTGTAAGTTAAGAAAGTAGTTTCTTTTTAATAGGATCTCTGAATATGGGGGTGCATATAAGTGAATGGTTTCCTGCACTGTTGGCTTATGCTGTTCCTCTTTGTGAATAGTCAGGAGTTTGGGGAGGAGGAAAGTGTTTTCCTGGTCCTGTTTTAACACACAACGGCATCACACAAATAGGAGTTACTACAGGAAATATAACCCCTTCTATTTTCTGATTTACACGATACAAACCGACTTAAAATATGTAACCTGTCATCTACATTCAACCCCATAAGAATGTTGATTTTGGTCCAAGAATAAGTATGGTATGTCTGTGCAGACTATGTGAGGTATGTATTACTTCTCTCTTTCTATGGAGAGTGGATATCTTGATATTTTACACAGTTACATAGTAGATGAGGATGAAAAGACATATGTCCATCATGTTCAACCAATGCTAAATTTAGATGACAGATACTTATCCTATATTTGTATTTAGAGTATATTGATCCAGAGAAAGGCAAGCAAAAAACCCCAGTGAACTATCATCTAATGATACCGGTATCTCATAAGGGGGAAAAAAGAAATTCCTTCCTGACTCCAAATATTGGCAATCGCATTATTCCTTGGATCAACATCCTTCCCATGTTAACTTATTAGGTATATCCATGAATACCTTTCCTTTCTAAAAAGATGTTCAACCTTTTCTTGAAGGTATCTATTGTATCTGCCATCACAGACTCCATGGGTAATGAATTACACATTTTTAACTGACCTCACTGTAAAGAACCCTTTCCTTTGTTGCTGGTGAAATATCCTTTCCTCCAACCTAAAAGGATGACCCCCGAGTCCTTTGTACCGTCCTTAGGATCAATAGTTATTTTGAAAGCTCCTGGTACTGTCCCCGAATATATTTGTATATAGTTATCATATCCCATCTTAGATGCCTCTTTTCTAATCTAAACAAATCTAATTTAGCTAGCCTCTACTAATAAGTCAGATTTTCCATCCCCTTTATTAATTTGGTGGCTCTTCCTTGTACTTTGTCTAGTTCCATAATGTCATTTTTATAGAACGGGGCCCAAAACTGTACTCCATATTCAAGGTGTTGTCTTACTAATGCTTTATAAAGAGGCATAATTATGTTTACTTCCCTTCCATCCATTCCCCATTTAATGCAAGATAAGATCTTGTTTGCCTTTGCAGCTACTGCATAACATTGGGCACTATTGCTAAGCCTGCAGTCTACAAGCATTCCTAAATCCTTCTTCATCAGGATTCTCCTAATTTATCACCATTTAATTTGTAAGTCGCCTGTTTATTCTTGTTTCCCAAATGCATAACCTTGCATTTATCTCTATTAAATCTCATCTGCCATTTATCTGCCCAAGTTTCCCATCTATCCAAGTCCTTCTGGATAAAAATTACATCCTACTCTGATTTTACAACTTTACACAATTTAGTGTCATCAGCAAAGATGGAGACTTTGCTCTCGATGCCAACCTCAAGGTCATTAATAATCAAGTTAAAAATCAGGGGTCCCAGCACCGATTTCTGAGGTACTCAACTCACAACCTTAGCCCAACCTGAAAAAGTTCCATTTATGACAACCCTCTGTTGTCTATCCTTCAACTAGTTTTCAATCCAAGTGCAAATATTTTTACTGAGTACAATTTCCTTTATTTTGTACACTAACCGTGTGTGTGGAACCGTATCAAAAGCCTTTGCAAAATGTAAGTAGACCACATCAACTGCATTATTACCCTGGTCTATATTCCTACTTACCTCCTCAAAGAAACAAATCAAGTTTGTATGGCATGATCTATCCTTCATAAATTCTTGCTGACTATTTCTAATAATTGTGTTATCCATTAGGTATTCCTAAATATTATCCCGTAATAAACCTTTAAGTAGCTTTCCCACTATTGCTGTTGGACTTACAGGTTTGTAATTCCCCCATTGTGATCTGCTTTACGCCAATCTTTTGGTGCTGAGCCTGTGCAAATGGAGCCCTTGAAAATTAAATATTACGGTTCGGCTATTACTGAACTTAGCTCCTTAAGAACTCTTGGATGTTTTCCATGCCTTATTTACTTAAATGTTATCATGCCGCCTATGAAGTGATTCCTCAGTTAACCAATTGTTTAATATAGAGGTTGTGGCTTCCTCCTGTGGCACTACTATTGCAATTTATTCTTCCCTCATAAATAGAGAATTTGTTTAATATCTCTGCTATCTCCTTATCTCCAATAATTTGCCTGCCCAACTGAAAGTGTGTGTGTGTGTGTGTGTGTGTGTGTATCTCTATCTCTATCTCACTTGTGAGCACATTCACATGTCTTATACAGGTCTGCAACCCTGTAATGGTAAACCTACCCAGCTTAGAAATATTGCAAAGCAAGTATAAACCAACCTCACACTGATGATACCCATCAAGGTTGAAACATGTCTGTGAGTGGTTTGACTTGCTTTGCTATTCCCATGCTGTGCTTAAAAGCTGTGTGAACGGCGATGCATTTGCTTTAATGGGCTCCATGTGTATGGATATTCCAGGCAAAAAGTGACACGTGTGCTCATTTGCATGTCATTTCCCAGAATCCCTTGCTGCAGTAGGAGCCCTGTATGCTAGGTGATAATGGTTGAAATAAATATATATATATATATATATATATATATCTATATCAAAAGCCACAGAACGGTATCGTCTATTTGTTTATGATTATTAAGCTCGGCTAACACGGTACAGATATATATTCCCAAAAAATTTGTTATTAAGCCGCGATGTCCACTCCTGCACCCTACCGCCCGCTGTCTACCGTGCACCCTACCCGCCAAGCCAGGTCAGCCACTTTGACAACTGCATGTCCCAACCGCCAGCTCCGACAACTGCATGTTTAAGTGTCCCATGCGGGACCGCTACACTGCCTAGACAGGTTGCTCCGTTGAGACATTTTAAAGATGGCGCATCGGAGCATCCTGTCTAGGCAGTGTAGCAGTCCCTCGAGGGACATTTAAACATGCAGTTGGTGGGCGCGGCTTACCTAGCTTGTCGGGCACGAGAACAGACATTGTGCCGAAATGTCCCAGTGGCGGGTGCTTTGGTCGTGGCCAAGACCGTTCTCATTGGTGCAATATGGCATATCAAGTGCTAACAAGTTATTGTAGTTCTATATACGTTGCATCACATATTCCTTGTTTCCACTCCTTCTGGTTCTAACTCCACACTTAATACAAACAGCATTTGAAATCAAACAGGAATTTGTAGGCCTAGCTAGTGTGTATGTACAGTATGTACAGTATATAGTTTTTTATTTGACTTTCTTGCATGTATTTATGTGGGTTCATGGTTCAATTACTAGTAGCAGGATCTCCTCTGTTTTACATCTCATATTTGGTCCTATACTGTGTTATATAGCATAACAGTTTTAAATATTGGTGTCTAGATAGCGTAATTTAACGGACAGTGAGTAAAGACACTGGCTCTGTAAACAGTGACACCGAGTTTGAATACGGGAAACCTGGTTCACTTTCAGCTGCTTGTGACCTTGGGCGAGTCACTTTATCTCCGGCACCAAAAACAGATTGTGAGCTCTGCAGGGACTGTGTGTATAAATCCTGTGTTACGTACTGCGCACTATACTGTAATTATGAAGCCCTTTCACATTTGGAGAAGAGCGCTATATGAAATAAAGTTATTATGATTAGATATTATTAAAATACCAATACCATTTTTTTAGTAGCTCTTCCACCTGTGCTCTGTATGGAAAGTTTATTTGAGTGTTTAAATACGAGGTACCTTATTCAATGTAAATAATGTGATGGAAACAGAGCCTGCTGGAAATGTAGCGGGGCTCAGTGCTGGGTGCGAGCGCGGGGTCTCCTTTCTTGCTCTGGCATCTTCTGCTCATCTCAGCAACGTTGCAACATCACGTTGCCATGACAGCGTGACGCCGCTATGTTCCATTGTCATGGCAACGTGACCTCACAAAGATGAGGAGATGCCGGATAGAAGATAAGAGTCACTCAGAGGCCTCACGTTCTCCCCTGTCAATCCGTTTAACTGTTGTGGGGAAGAGCGTGGGGCGTGGTGAGATGGCACTGCCATCAAGTCGGCCCTGTAACTATCTGCTGCAATGTTATATATTCTACTTGACTACGGAAACGACATTAATCACATTGCACTTGCAATGTTTCCTTTTGGAGGCATGGTTGCTGCTGCATTTTGCCTTTCTGTCTGACTATACATTATCATAACGTCATGAACGGTGGTCACGGAATGTACTAACAATTGTAAATAGATTTTCTTCCTCGAGTGTTCAAATAATTCACGTATTTTAGAAAGACATTTGTTTTTGTGTCATATCCAGTAAGCAATTAATGTAATTGTTGCTCCCGAAAGAGACGTGTCTCCAGGTACCCATGGTAGCTAGATGTTTTCCCTTCTAAAGATTTATCTTCACAACCAGGCACAAGCCAGTCAAATTATAAACAGATACAACAAGCCAACGGATGTTGAAAACTGGAGGTCAGCAGCTGCTCATAAATCAACACCCACAGTCTGTCGACATCAGTATCAATATCAAGGTGAGACATACATATATAGCAAGTAATTTGACCCACCAGGTCGTATTTTTTGCAGTGTCTTTGAACTGGTAGAGAGATTTATCTTTTATATGTACATAGTGTAACAAGTCATGTACAGCAGGTAGAAATGATAAGAAAATAATTCATTATACTCCGAAAGGGGTAAATTCTATATACTCTGAAACGGCGATTCTGGCTGTCTTCGGACAAAAATCCCCTTTGAAGTCAATGGGGTTTGACAGCAGAACTCGGTTAGAGAACAATCGCTTCGCACTATATAGGATTCACCCCTTGGTTGCATAAAAAAACAATACCAGAGCAGGCTAAGCATGTATAAAGATGAGCAAGTGGCAAGATAAATCTACATAATCAATGAAGCTTTACTGATGTGGATTGTATGGATTTCTAATAATCATTTTTTATATATTTGCACTTTGTGTTTTCAATCCGCAATATTTTCAGCGTGTACATCTGTACTTGGAAATAAAACCTTGGTACAGAATAAGGATATATTCAGTTTTAGATGCTTTCACTTCAGGGAGTCCAGTATGTGAGTTTATACAAAACATTACATTTGTTTGTATCAGAAAGCAGTGTGGCTTCACTGCTCCTTGTCCTCATGTTAGCGGAGCTGTAATGGAACCAATTTAGATTTAAAACCTGATTTCTCTTGTGCTACAAGAACAGTCTTGAAGAATGAAACCTGCAGTCTTTTTGTAAGATTTAGGATTGAGATCAGATTTGGGACATGGGGATGTGCAAACTGCCTTTTTTTTGTTTACCATTGCAGTGCAGATTACTGGATAGTCACAAAATAGAACGAGCCTCCATGAAAGAGAAGCGGTCCCATCTAGGACTTGTATTATTATACATACAGTTGTGTGAAAAAGAAAGTACACCCTCTTTGAATTCTATGGTTTTACATATCAGGACATAATAAAAATCATCTGTTCCTTAGCAGGTCTTAAAATTAGGTAAATACAACCTCAGATGAACAACCACACATGGCATATTACACCGTGTCATGATTTATTTAACAAAAATAAAGCCAAAATGGACAAGCCATGTGTGAAAAACTAAGTACACCTTATGATTCAATAGCTTGTAGGACACCTTTAGCAGCAATAACTTTATCAGTCTCTCACATCGTTGTGGAGGAGTTTTGGCCCACTGTTCTTTACAATGTTGCTTCAGATCATTGAGGTTTGCGAGCATTTGTTTATGCACAGCTCTCTTAAGGTCCAGCCACAGCATTTCAATCGGGTTGAGGTCTGGACTTTGACTGAGCCATTGCAACGCCTTGACTCTTTTTTTTTTTTTTAGCCATTCTGTTGTAGATTTGCTGGTGTGTTTGGGATCATTGTCTTGTTGCATGACCCAATTTCGGTCAAGCTTTAGCTGTCGGACAGATGGCCTCACATTTGACTCTAGAATACTTTGGTATACAGAGGAGTTCAAGGTCGACTCAATGACTGCAAGGTTCCCAAGTCCTGTGGCTGCAAAACAAGCCCAAATCATCACCCCTCCACCACCGTGCTTGACAGTTGGTATGAGGGGTTATGCTGATATGCTGTGTTTGGTTTTTGCCAAACGTGGCGCTGTGCATTATGGCCAAACATCTCCACTTTGGTCTCGTCTGTCCAAAGGACATTGTTCCAGAAGTCTTGTGATTTGTTCAGATGCAACTTTGCAAACCTAAGCAATGCTCTTAACCATGTTCTTTTTAGAGAGAAGAGGCTTTCTCCTGGCAACCCTTCCAAACAAACCATACTTGTTCAGTCTTTTTCTAATTGTACTGTCATGAACTTTAACATTTAACATGCTAACTGAGGCCTGTAGAGTCTGAGATGTAACTCTTGTTTTTTTTGCAATTTCTTTGAGCATTGCACGGTCTGACCGTGGGGTGAATTTGCTGGGACGTCAAATCCTGGGAAGATTGGCAACTGTCTTGAATGTTTTCCACTTTTGAATAATCTTTGTCACTGTAGAATGATGGACTTTAAATTGTTTGGAAATGGCCTTATAACTCTTCCCAGATTGATGGGCAGCAACAATTGCTTCTCTAAGATCATTGCTGATGTCTTTCCTCCTTGGCATTGTGTTAACACACACCTGAATGCTCCAGACCAGCAAACTGCTAAAACTTTGGCTTTTATAGAGGTCGTCACACTTGCTGATGATCAATTAATCAAGGGCATTTGATTAGCAGCACCTCTCTGCTACTTAGCATCTTAATTCCTATGGAAGCAGTAAGGGTGTACTTAGTTTTTCACACATAGCTTCTCCATTTTGGCTTTATTTTTGTTAAATAAATCATGACACAGTGTAATATGTTGTATTTACCTAATTTTAAGACCTGCTAAGGAACAGAGGGTTGTTATTATGTCCTAATATGTAAAACCATAGAATTCAAAGAGGGTGTACTTTCTTTTTCACACAACTGTATATAAAATAATAAAATGGCTTCAATTTGGATGATTTGGCACTTTTTGGTTTTCTGGGGAAAAAATCCTGTTCAGACAAGTATTTTTTACTTTAGCTTTTAAGGTTTACTTACTTGGTGGCCAGTTAGTCAGGACGGGTTCACAATTATTATTGTTATTGTTTACCAACATATTCCGCAGCGCTGTACAATACGGGTACAGTACAGAGCTAAATGACATACCAAATAAGTGCAAACAGATGAGGGCCCTGCTCCTGAGAGCTTTAGAAGTCAGAGCTAGGGTTTTACATTTAATTCTAAAGGATATGGGAAGCCAGTGTAGGGATTTACATAGTGGAGCTGCAGAAGAGGAGCGGTGAGTGAGGTAGATGAGTCTGGCAGGAGCATTCAGGATGGATTGAAGCTGGGACAGGCGGATGAGGTTAATGCAAACTAGGAAAAGGTTGCATTAGTCAAGGTGGGACAGGATAAGTGAGTGAGTTAGGATTTTAGTTGCATCATGAGTGAGAAAAGGGCGTATCCTATCAATATTTCGGAGGTGGAGACGGCATGGCTTAGTGAGGGAGTGAATGTGAGGAATTAAGGAGAGGGCAGTCAAAGATGAACCCGAGGCAGCGGATTTGGTGTGTTTGGATTGTGGTATTATTGACAGTGAGGGGGAGTTTGGGTTTAGGTGTATCCTTATCCTTTGTGATTAGACTGTAGAATCTTTAAAGTATGTTTTTTTTTTCCCCCTCCACTTTTATAACACTATTATTTCCCTTCTTCCCCTTGAGAATGAATTCGGATGACTTTAGTCAAACAGTCAATGATTGAGAACAAGAAGTGACTGATTGTATATGAATCGGTGTTCTCATTTGGGGGAAAAAACAATTCATTTTTCAGGAAAACACAGAGGGTTATTCATTAAACTTCAATAGTGCTGAATAACCCTCTGAAGTGTTTTTCATTTCAGTCTTTCTATGTTGCTATTTTTTTGGGGGGGGTTGTATTTTTAAAGTGGATAGTTCCTATGGCAAGTAATTAAAGCACTTCACATTCTCCTGAATCTTGATTATTGAATTCCTCAACTTACCTTAAAACAAGCTGTCTGTCACGGTGAGATTATGGCAGGCTGTATAAGTCACACATAAATATATATAACAGTTGATATATATTTATCACTGGGTCTGAACTGGGACGAGACTTAGATATGATAAAATATAATTTATTCCTTGATAAAGGTGAACACACAATAATGTACAAATAACAGGCAAAATATAGACACTTACTTAAAATGGAAATGATGAAGCAGTCACATCTGGACTGGCAGTTCATATAGCACTCTTCATAGTCATCAAGACTCCAAAGACATGAAAAGACCTCTGGCAGGAAGACAGTGCATAGCGTTTCTCTCAGCAATCAAGATGGTATAGAACAGACTGAACACTTGAAGAACTTGAAGAACATGAACAACAATGGATAAGGGCTTGACCACAGATTATATACCTTTTGTGGCCCTATCCTTAACCTTAAGTACAGGTGATTGGTTTTCAATTACCTCCAGCCACTCACTAGCCTGGGAACACATTTTAATTCATGCCCTCCTGCTTGTTGGGACATGCGCAGTAGAGCTCTGGGGTCTCATTTCTGAAGCCCCACATTTGCATCAGGAATGCCAGCCAGTCTATCCATTTGGAGTTCTGGCAGGAAAACCTTTGTTGAAAGGTGTGAAGTGGGACACTTAAACCCTGCTCTGGTTTGAGCCTCCTCCGCCCTTAGGTAAACAGGGAGGGTGACAAAACCCTTTGAACAATACTAAAGTCCTAGACATTGGGTCGCCTCTAGGGCCATCTGCTATCCTGGTATGCAAAAGAATTTCCTCTGGGTCTTTGTCCATACCTTGGGACACAGTATTAAACATAAAACATAAACGTATTAAAATATCCGGTTCCGTTGGGTCTAGCAGGTCCAAACTTCCCAGTTCTCATTGCCAGAACTGGGACACCATATGATCCAAAAAGCGACTTGCTACGACCTTCGGAACCGGAGATACACAAATGCACATTAAATCATTTTTCACTTTAATACAAAAATCTCCGCTAAAAAAGAAATCTCAGCTTTTCACTAAATCCCCATTCAAAACAACGGGCTCCGCCGCCATGGGTTTCAATGGAGCAACTCCGCCGTTGTAGTCAATGGAATTTCCTGCCATAGACTTTCAATGGGGAACCGCCGCCATTGAAGTCTATGAGAATATCCACAAATCTTTACATTCATCCATACTCCGTCTGGTTGGTCTGAAGTGGCTGGAAATGGGCATGCATTAAAGTCGGAACCTTGGCTACATGCCACCCAAATCCCATCCCTCTGGACATTCCAGAACCGGAGATATGGACTTACACATTTCAACATTTTACACTTAGTAATTTTTTCACCATGCGGCTTTTGTATTGTATTGTATGTCTTTTTTCCCCCATTAGAATCAATGGTAAAAGTCCCGAACTTTCAAGGGGGTCCATACTCCGTCGGGTTGGTCCAAGAGGGTCAAGGATGGTTCTGCAGTGATGCCGGAGCAGTGACTACAGATACCCCAAACCTTGATCCTCTGGTCCCTCCAGAACCAGAGATATGGATTCCTAAATTACAGCATTTCACACTTAGTCATTTTTCGGAGCTGTTTCTGCCGCCGCCATTGAAGCCTATGGCGCGACCCGCTCTTCTCGGTTCGACCCTTATCGGGGGTCCAGGATACGGGGACCCGGTTGTGGTCGAGTGGGGGGAGGTCTAGAAACTAGGGACAGAAAGAATTTTATTCCTAGGCGCCCTAGAACTGTTTATTCCCACGCCAATTAACGTTGAACTTGACTCAAGTGATTTTAACTCTTTTAAAGGACATTGTATCCGCTTTGCGGTTTGCGGTCTGGACGGCATCCAACTTGTTCTTCGAAAGTTACCTCGAGGAATCTCCATTGAAGTCAATGGGCCCATTGACTTTCAATGGGAAACCGCCGCTCTCCCTCTCGGACGCCACCTGCTGGTCTTTACAGGAAACAGGACTAAAACAACAAGATTCTCCATTAGAATGCATTGAGCCCTAATGGCGGTCAATGGGGACCTGCAAAATGGTGCCCGAGAAGGCGGGAAAATTACACAAAGAGCTATAATCATTAAAGGACTATTAACCCTTGTGCTCCCGGATGGATTCTAGTGTGTGTGTGATGCAGACACTGATTAAACCAGACATTACAATGGAACAGGGGAACAGGGGAAAATACATTTACAGGTTATGACAAGGGTTAAATCACACATCTGGGCCTCAGCCCAGTTAACCCATTGTCTCCCTGGTGAGGTTAGAGGGTGGCCAATTGGGGTGTAACCCCTTTAATCCCGGGCCAAATCCTCTCCATCGTCACACTGTCCCCATCCAAAAACGTAATAAACAGGCAGATAAAGTATTTAGATGAAAACAGGCACTGTATTTATTAATACAAACATAGTCCTTGTCATCCATTAACCATTGAAAATATTTTAACATATGCCAGCCACTGGCTTAAATGCCAGTGGGCATGTATCAAACCTTATCAAGCCAAAGGTTAACGCAACCTGAGCCACAAAGCTAAAGGCTTTGCGCTTCCTTCCCAAGCCCACATATGGCCAACAAAAACCCCATCAGCCTTTAACAGCATATAACTGGCAAGGACATCCTGCCACTAGTGAGTCCATGACAATACTGGGATGGACTCAATGCTGACACACAGCCAACTCCCTCTCAATACCATCCTGCAAACCCATGTTGAATACGTCCAGACCAATCTCATCCAGATGGACCCCATCGATCCTCAAACATCTCTAGTCTCTCCCTCTAACTTTCTATGCCTAACTACCACACCAACTACTTTGCAGACAAATCAAGATATTGCAGTGTGTTAACCTTCCGTCTACATTTATCCAAAGCTAACCAATCTCTAGTATTTCACCAATAAAACTCTCTTAATGATCTCAGACCAACACCATTCTAGAAAACACTGCTAAACACCAGGTCATGTCTTATTGCATTCATTACTTCTACTGTTATAAATGTGCCAAAATCACTTCTCCCAGCATGTACCACTACAATCATGGTTCCCTTGACCAAATGCCTAAAACACGTATCCTCAGATAATAATTTAAACCAACCCCTAATGCCTCTCCATCTTACCCTAGCTTCTTCATATAGGCCAATTTTCGTACCATTTGGCTGTCTTTCTGCTCTTTTTGCTGTCCAGTAAACGTAGGAATGACCGACAATCCACACTGATGGAGACTCCCTACCTAAATGGAAAAAATAAATGTCAACACGAATATAACTATGAATTCATCAAGTGTGTACGAACTTTTATACCTCTTTGATTACCATCATCCCAATTGCATAACCTCTGACTTGCCCCTTCTGTCCCTGCACAAAACCTAAAAGAATGAGTGCCAAAATCATCCACCTACTGCTAAACCTACCTCTCTTGGTGGTTAACCCTTACTCTGTCAGTTAGCCCAACTGCCATTCTAGCTCTTTCCACTTATGCAAAACTGCCAATGGCAAAAGCTTTCCTGAACATTCCACATGAAAAACCTCCTGCCCAAAATTATTAACCCATTCCTATTTCAGGTTATTCATCATCAGCAATCATGATCCCCATTCCCTGTTGGTACATGGAGCTCTTCTGTCTCGGCGTCTCTCCTGCTGAAATCCCTCTCCTGGCTTCACATGAAGTCCCATATTACTTCCAAACTTCTCCTGCTCTCTTTCAGGGGTATAATTGTACACTCCTCTGCACCTCCTTAGGTCTCAGCCTTTATTTCTCGCTATATCCCTGTTTGCTTACTGCTTAAGGATGTCTTCTGTCTACTCCTTTTGTATTTAAAGACCTCTCCTAATCTTTCTCACTTAGGCCCAGAGCCACAAAGCTCCGCTTAGTGACGGCTCATAACATCATGTTATCAACATCAGTAACGGATGTTATGTTTTCTGAGGTTCATTCAAATTCACAATTCTATTTATATGCGAAAACAACGTCCTTTACAGATCTCATTAGAATAGGCTTAAAGGTATTTTACGTTAACACTGCCTTGCATTAGCTTAACATGACTCGGAGAGAGAGAATATCCTATTTGGCATATCTCCCAGGTATCTCAGGTTTGCTCCTGTTTGAGCACAGGTGGCTTCCCGTGTATGGTTTCAAAGTGGATTTGAAGGAACACCTATTTTGCATATAATTAGCACTAACGTGGGTTACTGCATCTCAAGGGCCCTTTCCAGCTGTAAACAGCACATAGTGCGTTAGTGAGCTTTAAAGATACCCGCTTGTACTTAACGATGTGTTAACGAGAAAGTTAAGTAAATAATGGAGCTATGTTGATCTGGGCCTTGCTGCCCCGCACGTCTGTAATGTGCTTACCCTCTGTCTGTTCACCTTCAAGGTCCGTCTCAAAACTCGCCTCTTTAATGAAGCATTGCGGTAGCTGCAAAGCACCCGCCTCTTGCATACACACTTACCATATCCCTTCTATAGGTTTTTCATTCCTCTGATGTGTATGGGGTTGTCTTTTTTTTGCAGTAAATATTATGCTGAAATGAGGGAGTCGATGGTAACTTATTCTTTATTTGTATTTTTCTCCTCTCGGTGCTGAGATGAGATCGTTTCGCAGCAATTAATGGCCAAAGACTATTTGTTTTTCAAATACTCAGCACTTTTTTCTCAAGACTAGCCACTGAAAGAGTATCATTTGTGCATGGTGGTTGCGTTTTATTTAATTGTGTGCTCAAATCACCTTGGCGCTCCTCCGTAATGCTTTGCAGTGGGCGATATGTTGTTAGGGAGTAATAGATCAAGGTGGTTCTGTGTTTGGCTTATGTGAGGGAAGAAATGCAGGTGACATTCCCAGCTGTTAATTGTTTCTGGTCTCCTGCTGTCCAACAGTTATTAAATCTTCTACTCCCACACCACTTTATGGTAATTGCTAGATGCAGAACATGCAGTTTGGTTCCAAAATATATTTGAAGAGATAATTAGCAATTTTTGGATGAGAGGATGAGAGGAGAAAGAACATGTGGAATATTACTTGGGAGTTTTGTAAAAACAAAACTAAATCATGGAGAGGAATAGTGTCATATGGTGCCCACATAGGATAAGCGTTACAACTTTTATTTATAGGGGTAGTACCTACTGGGATCAAAGGGTACTAGTGACACTGACATGTAATAAAGAAATGTATAAAAAACAAAAACCAAGTGAATATAATATAAAACAGGCGTTGACACGTATTCACAGTTATATTATATCCATATGAGAGATAAACACCTAAAAAGGAAAAATAAAACGAATATATGGCCAATACAGATTCCACATGCGGAATAAATGTCACAGTAGCATTCCTTCTATAATATAAAATCCACAAACTATATATCTTGGCCAGACATCTTGTTTCACTCATTTTTAAAAAAAATATATATATTTTTTAAACCTACTTACTTTTCCAAGAGAGTATATGTTTAATTTTTTTTTACACAAAATCCGGCACCGTCACGTATTTTTACATCATGTGTTGAAGTGGGCTTGTAACAAAGTGAGGGTGTAAAGAAAAGGCGCTAGGCACTATAAGTGGTCACTAACTATAAAGTGACAAAAAGTGACTAAATAAACAATTGCAATAATGAATATTCGTGCAAACAAATGTGCAAAAAAAGTGATAAATTAAGGTTGTAACTCCCTGCTCACACCCTCTGGTAGGGTTTGTCTTCACTTGTCCCAAATGTCCCAAATGTCTCACTGTCCAGGGGGAGCATATAGGGAGAAAAAACAACAATACACAATCTTGAGTTGAAGTACATGAATCACAGTTTGCTGATGTCGCCCCTTAAAACCACGTAAATCTTGTGAGTAGGCTGTATAGAAGAGCCAAGAATACATCAGGAATTTATCCACATATTAATAGCATCTACACTTAGATTGTTGTGTATTGAAGTTGGCTTATAAACATGGTGAGTTAAAGCTGCATTTCAAGCAATATCTTTGTGAGCGTTTATTTTATTTTTTTAAATCAGTTGTGTACTATGAGAAAATACTTGTAACATTTAAATGAATGTAAAAAAACCAACCTATTTTTAAGACATTTTTAATGTATTCTAATGTAACAGGCATTTTTGTTCCTATAGCAACCCCTATAGCAACCATATACAACGTCACATCCTCTTCCCCTTCTGAAACAGCATCACCTTTTTGAGCCCTGCCCCTCTAGTAATGAACCAATTGAATCTAGTGCCTGCCTGGTCACATGATCTTCGTCACAGAACTTTGCAGTGCAGCAGAAGATTACCCAAGATGCATTTAGTGAACCCCCAGCTGAATTTCAGCGATTGATTACAGGAGAACGGATCGATCAGCAATTTGGCTAATCACTTGTCAGTGTGTAGATTATATTATTGCACATATTGAATGAAAAATATGTAAAAAAATAAAATAAACGACAGCTTGAACTGCAGCTTTAAGACAGGAGAAGGGTTTGATTTCCTCTGGCTATTCCCCTTTGTTTGATATCGCTGTGTGTATAACAAGAGTTTGCACGTGCAAAATCTCTCACCTTGTCTTGACGTACTGCACATTTATTTATGAAATGTTTTACCAGGAAGTAATACATTAAGAATTACCTCTCGTTTTCAAGTATGTCCTGGGCACGGAGTTATGATGACAAATACATGGTTACAGTAAGTAAACAGGGTTCTACATGATATGTTTATCAAACTCTCTTGGCCATAAACAGAATCGGATTGATCAAAGAAAATTAATCACATAGGAAGCAATGGGATTTCTCCCCATGGATAAATCTGGTGCATTGGTTTTGCTGTAGCTGTTGAAAGACTTTAATAAAGAGAGTCCCTTATCGTTGCTGTTTCTTTGATAAGGGCAGGGTAGGATAAGGGCAGGGTAGGATAAGGGCAGGGTAGGATAAGGGCAGGGTAGGATAAGGGCACGGTAGGATAAGGGGGGAGTAAACATGTCAGGCCCAGTACAAAAGGAAATCGTGCTTGACGTCCAAAGGAACAAACGCAGCCCAGTCTTTGCTCTCAGCAGGATTACATTCATTTAGGCATTCCACATAGATTTGTTAAAATGGCAATTCCTCCTAGGACCAAAGTGAATTAATTCCAATTATTCCAATAATTCCAAAATACCTTCTTTTTTTTTAATCCAAATCTGACACCTACGACTATAAATATTTTTTTATGTATTTTGTAAAGTTAAGACTTGGGAGAGGTTTGATGTCACTGTGTGATCAGCAAGAGTACAGCCAGAGTCCTCCCTCCTCACCTCCCCTTATCTGTGTTGGTTCTCTGATAAGGACAGGGTGGAATAAGGGTAAAGAAAACACTGGATTGACAAAACACTTTCCCAGTCAGAGGCCCCTAATTCAACTGCCCCACTGTGGGATTGCACCCTCGAATTCCTTACAAAATGTTGTTTTTTTTTTTTACAGATTCCAGGGGTTGTACCTTTAAAGGGTAAGACCCCCAAACTTGGCAAAATTGTTTTTTTACATGTTTTATTTAGTGTAATTGGCTTCCATAGAAAGATTACCCCTTAAGAAAAATATTATTTTTAACAATAAATAAATAATCATGTGTTTCCCCCCCCCCCCTCTACTGTTCCTATATATTTATAATTTTAACTGGTAACTATTGCCTCCCCCTTCATCTATTTGGCTAATGCTGACAGGATACAGTAATTAGTTTACACAACTTGCCTGTAAGCGGTCTTATCACACAAACAACTTAAGTAAAGATTGTAAAAAAAAAAACAAACAAAAAAAACCTCAAAGCATTTGTTTTTTAACGAAGACATTAAATGTTGAAAACATTATTTTAAAATAGTTATACTTGTCTGGTATGCACAGAAACAAAAAAAAGATATGAAAAAGAGATGAGTGCCAAAGCACTCGGTGTAAATATGGTGTATATAATGAATAAATGTGTAGAAAATGTATATAATATTTAAAAAAAAATGCGCTCAATGTAAAGCAGCAGTTAAAGCAATATCCTACATGTGTGTTTTTTTTACTTGTAGCATTAAAAAAAAAAAAAACCATTTTAAAGACATGTTTAATGTTTCTAATGTAGGAAGCATTTCCAAAGTGACAGCCCCTTCCCCTTCTGATAGGCTCTGGCTCTTGAGACCCACCCTCTCTCTAGCAGTGCACCAATTGTATCAAGTAACTGCCCAGTCACTCACATTCCAGGAACTACGTTGCCCAAAATGCTGTGCAAGAACTGAATTAAATAACCCTGAGCAAGCAATCTATTACAGTCGATTAGAGGAGAACGGATCGATCTGCAGCTTCGCTAATCACTTGTCTGTGTGCAGACTGTATTGATGCACATATAGAATGGGGGGAAAAAAAATATTTTTTTTAAAAAAAAGGCAGCTTGAATTGCAGTTTTTTAAAGTTTGCTTAAAGCAAAACACACACACACACACACACACACACACACACACACACACACACACACACACACACACACACACACACACGTGTGTATATTTATGTGTGTAGGCATCTGTTCTAATCAAAAATTCGAGAAATCTTAACTATAATAAAAGTTCAAGTTCATGAAAAGAGCGTCCAAAGCAGAGACTATCCTATTTGGAAAAGAACGTCACAAAGCTCCTGGCTTCTTTTGCAGCTCCTGCGACAGAGAGACCAAACTCTTGGAGTGAACCTTAGGCCACGATTATAGTGGCTGCGACGGCACGCGCATCACGAACCCCATGCCTCAATCCTATCAGGCCATCCCCTAGTGAGCGCACGATGAGGCGCGACTGCGCTTTGTACAGACAAATCAATTTGTCTTTCCAAGTGACGGCTGTGACGGCCGCATCACGTGAATCATTTCAGCCAATGGGGAACCGCTCGAATTTATATCCACAGGAGAACACTGTTTCCACTTGCACATGAATGTAGAAATCAGTTCCAGGCAGTAGCAGAAGTATTGGTAGGAGGGATATGGGGAGCGCAGATATCCCCAAATTATGAAAAATAGAAAACATAAAATAAAATAGTGCAGATGGTCTGCAATGTGGATGAGGTGTGTTGAAGATATTCTTTGAGATGTACACTCACATTATGAAATATAAAATAAAGTTGTTCCAAATATAGTTTGGTGTATTGATACCTGATCAGATGTCAATCAATCAGCTCAGATCTGGTCACTGGTCTTCAGTGGCATGAAGTTTTCAGTTTCCAAAGTTTTCAGTTTCCAATAAAACAAACAGAAGATCCCATAGTGCGATCTATTTGTATTGTGCAGATAAACAGCATACTGTAGATAACTAAAACACACTTGCATAAATCGTAAAGATACTGGCATGTAGAACTTTAGATGGGATCAGTATCTCTGATCCCTGCTGCCGTGTACCGTCCTCTATGGTTCAGCGTATTAAAACATAGACTGAATCCATGACATATTGTTACATATTTGATACAAATGTACCATCAAAATAATGCGAACACAGTTACATTAATTTGAAAACACATATATAGGGCGAAATGCCGACGATTGATGAACATAGAAGAAATAGAAAAAAAATTGGAGAAAATAGAAGAGGGAAAAAAATAAAAGTATCAGTGACATATAAAACCAGTACAATAATTAAAATGGTCAAATAGCTGAAATAGTGGCTTTATAAAAAATATATCAAATGTAACAGTATAAAAGAGTAGCATTATAAAAAATATATCTATATCTGCATTGAGACCCCCTGGATGCATCGTTTTGAGACGATGGATCCAGAAGGTCTCTCTTCTGGCTACATCTATTGTTCTATTGCCCCCTCTCCAGTGAGCTGCTACATGTTCTATACCTTTATAAATAAAACCTCTGGAGTTGGATTCGTTACATAATTGGATATGTTGAGGTATGCTGTGAGTCTCTACATTTCTTCTAATATTTCCCAGATGTTCCAGAAAAAGAATCTTTAGGGCCCTTGTGGTCCTTCCTATATATTGCAGTCCGCAAGGACATTCTAGGAAGTATATCATGTATTCCATTCTGCAATGTAAATGTTGTTTAATTACAAATTCTTCTTTAGTGATGTTTGATTTAAAAGAATTAACCTCTTTGGAGCAGAAATCTCAGGCTTTGTAATTCTTGCAACTGAAAAATCCATTGGGCAATTTAAGTGCCACGGGAGACTCCTGTGGCGGGTAGGATCTCGGTGGCCGGAACAGCACGAGCGTAGTAGGGGTCACAATCAGAGGGTCCGAGGCAGGCGGCAGACAGCTCAGTCAGGAAACAAGCAGAGGTCCGAGGCAGGCGGCAGGTAGCGAAGTCAGGTAACAAGCAGAGGTCCGAGGCAGGCGGCAGGTAGCGAAGTCAGGGAACAAGCAGAGGTCAGCAACGAGGAGACTGGAACAGGACAGGGGAGCAAGGACAGGTCTGGGGGCAGGGACTGAGAACAGGAACAAACAGGGACAAGCCAGATTACCAGCAAGGGCTTTTACTGTGAACAGACTTCTATGATACAGGTACAGAAACAGATCAGGAATCAGAGGCATGTGCATTAGGAGTCTGACTTCAAGCAAAGGCAATTGAACCAACCAGGAAGCAGAAGCTATAAAGGACAGAGACAGGAGCAACAAGAAGACAGACAGGCAGACAGAGGAACCCAGAGGAAACAGAAGACAGCAGCACACCCAGTGGACAAAGAAGAACTATGGCTAAGCAGGAGGTCTAAGCGATCCTGACATTACTCCCCCCTCTCAAGAGCGTTCTCCGGACGATCCTCCAGGCTCTTCCCGGAGGCCTTGGTGAAAAGAGGACTCAAGGTGACCCACCTCTGGTGGTTTGTCAGCGGGCAGAGGGTACTCCACAGGTACATTGGGTGCTGCAAGGAAACTCCGAATGGGTGCGTTCAACCCAAATACAGGGGCAGAGACATCAGAAACGTGGGCATCAAAGACGGGTGCAGCCTTTCCACATGAGTCAGTGGAGACACAGAGTTCACTCTTCGTGGTCTCTTTTTGTGACCAATATATCTCTTTTAGTTTTGGAATCTGGAACTTCCCAATGGATACGTTGAACTCCATTGCAGAGGCATGGACATCAGGAATGTGGGCATCAAGGACGGGTGCAGACTTTTCACATGGGTAAGTGGGAACATAGAATTCACGCTCCATGGTCTCTTTTTGTGACTCCCGTTTTGTGGTATCACCTAAATTCTCATTAAGACCAGCTATTTGAGTTTTCAGCTCTTGAAGCTGTCCTTCTGCACTTCTTTTCCCACTCAATGCAGTTGTCAGTTCGGCTTCTTTGGAGTTGAGTCGCGACTCCATATCTCCCAGCTGACTCAGAGTAAAGCTTAAATATGTTTCCTCTTCTTCATTTCTGATCTGCAGCTGCCGGTACTCCTCCCGGGCATTGTCCAGCTCCAGCTGCAGCCGGACCTTATCACGGGCTGTGTGGTCCAATAATTTGCAGGCATCGGCCATTTTTACCTCATAGTGCTGTGTCAGGCCAGCCACTTGACAGACGGACACCTTCTCTCTCTCCTCCTTTTTGGCAAGCTGTGTCTTGAGCTCAGCGATCTGCACCTGCAGCGCTGTGAGTTGCTGAGATGTGTGTTCAGCTGCTAGCTTTAGCTCTTCCTCCAGCGAGTCTCTAGTTATGCTCAGTGTGGCCTTTAGCGCCTCATGCTGTTCTGTGGGGACACACTGGGTACTCAAATAATCTTGCAGCATCTTTATTTTGTAGGCAGTCTGGAAACTTTCTTCCTGCAGTACTCACTGCTTTTCTTCAGCATTCACCCATTTCTCCTTGGTGTCCTGCAGATGTGTACGCAGTTCTCGCAGCTGACTCTGCAGCATATTTTCTGCTTGTGTGCGCCGCTCCAGGGAGACACGTTCTTCTTGCAGCACTCTCTCTGCATTCTGCAGTGCTGTCTGCAATTCTAACTTTTCCTGGGCCAACTGTTTCTTCTCCTCTCCTAATTTATGGAGTTTCTTATCTCCTTCACTGACTTGGACATAGAGATTCTTGCACTCCTGGGTTACCATTTCAAAACTGCTATTTAACCCTTCGAAGATCTCTCTCAATGAACATAGTTCTGTGTTGAAGTGGCAATTCCTCTCCTCAGAGGCTTCCAGTTTTGCGCCAACTTGAGCCATGAAACTCTGGTACTGGGCATTATCAGCATAGGCCTTCTCCAGCTTACTTGACAGGATCACCCTGTCCCTCTCCAACTGCTCTTTTTCTTTCTCCTGGAGAACACACTTAGTAATTGCTGGAGATAGACAGCTTTGTAGTGCAGCCTTGGCTTCTTGCTCCTTATCTAAACGTCCATAAAGACAATCAATTGTTTTCTGTGCAGCTTGAAGCGTCTGAGTTAGGACATCTTTCTTTTCTTCCACTATTCTTGGGATACAGTACGTCTGTGAGTTGCTTTAAGCTGCAGTATATCTCTTTCATCAAATGCAGACTCTGGGATTAAATTTCCATTCTTAATTTCTTCTGCAACTTCCACAGTAATGCCTCCCTTCTTTTTCTTCTTCCTTGCTTTGAGAAGTTCTGAAGAATCAGTGGTACTGTGTTCACATTTACTGCTCAAGACTGTTTGAGTGGGAGCCATAATTAAACCACACTTCCCAAGAAACCAGTAAAGAGGAAATGTGTTTTTAAAACAGAAGCATTAGAATGAACAACAGGAATATTAGACACAGAGAGACACAAGATGGGAGAGCTGACCTTTTGAGACTTTAGCATCAGTCACGGAGATTTATAAATGCAAGGAAAAAAAACATAGACAGAGAAACCCTGCAGTTTAAATCTGAAACTTTAGAAATATCATAGACAGCAGGAAACTACTACAGAGAAAACTTGCAGTTAGATCTGAAACTTTTGACATCGGACATAGGAATATCAGACAGAGAACCCTGCAGTTAAATCTGAAACCTTTGATATCAGGCGTAGGGATATCATATGTTGCAGAGAAACAAACTTTAGGGGAACTTGCAGGTAAACCTGAAACCTTAGAACCAATCATATGAAGATCTACAGATTGCAGGAAAAATCACAGTATGCAGTAACAAAATAATGGAAGCACTCTTGTCTTTTGAAATGGGAACCCTGTGAACAGCAGTGGTCCAACCAGTGATGCAGAGACAAGCCTTGTCCAGGGAATGAAAAGTCAGAGTTTAAAAGGTGGCAACAGGTACTGCAAGGGTTAACCCAGGCACTGCACAAAAGAAAAATCTCAAAGAAAGGTGCACTAATCTCTGCAGCAACAGTTCTAGTCTCAGCAAAAATGTTTTTTCGTTATGAACGCAATAATTCTTGCAGAACACTAAGCAGCAAAAAAAAACCTTCCCAACTGGGATTTTCCAAAAAAAGAAACGAAAGTACTTAGCTTAAACCATGCGGATGTGGTCTGCTGCAGCAGGCAGGAAAGGGTGCAGGCAGAAGAAGAATCTGTTCCAGCGAGGTCCAGAAGTGGCCTTTGCTTTCTGTCACGGGAGACTCCTGTGGCGGGTAGGATCTCGGTGGCCGGAACAGCACGAGCATAGTAGGGGTCACAATCAGAGGGTCCGAGGCAGGCGGCAGACAGCTCAGTCAGGAAACAAGCAGAGGTCCGAGGCAGGCGGCAGATAGCGAAGTCAGGTAACAAGCAGAGGTCCGAGGCAGGCGGCAGGTAGCGAAGTCAGGTAACAAGCAGAGGTCAGCAACGAGGAGACTGGAACAGGACAGGGGAGCAAAGACAGGTCTGGGGGCAGGGACTGAGAACAGGAACAAACAGGGACAAGCCAGATTACCAGCAAGGGCTTTTACTGTGAACAGACTTCTATGGTACAGGTACAGGTACAGAAACAGATCAGGAATCAGAGGCATGTGCATTAGGAGTCTGACTTCAAGCAAAGGCAATTGAACCAACCAGGAAGCAGAAGCTATAAAGGACAGAGACAGGAGCAACAAGAAGAAAGACAGGCAGACAGAGGAACCCAGAGGAAACAGAAGGCAGCAGCACACCCAGTGGACAAAGAAGAACTATGGCTAAGCAGGAGGTCTAAGCGATCCTGACATTAAGCCAGTCATTTGTATTGGATTTATTTTTCTTCAATGGTTTAAAAGTACTGGGTGCTAATTTCTCCTTTAAATCTTTAGCTTTAGTAAAAATTATATTAGGTTTTTCTATGATCTCTTTTCCCAATATCGGGTCATTTTGCAAAATATGCCAATGTTTAGTTATAGCTTGTGTAATTATCTTGGCCTCCCTATTGTATCGCGTTATAAATGCAGTTTTTAAATCTTTTTGAGGTTTAGAATTCTCATTGATAACTTTTTTAATTGGATGGATATTTTTATAAATATTTTTCGTATTTTATTATTTACATACAGCTCAACCCCCTTATAACGCTTTGCTTGGGGTCTAAAGAATCACATCGCGTTATAAGCGGATCGCGTTAGAAATAATGTACAATTGTATGCATTGTACAATAAAGTATTTAAGATACCAATAATCGTGTTGTAAAGTATTCATAAATACAAAAATTGTGAGCCATCGCGTTATAAGCGCATTCGTGTTGTAACGGTTCGCGTTATAACGGGGTTGAGCTGAATTATATTTAATAGAGAGCTTTTTAGCCCTTTGTACTGTCTTTTTTTTCTTTAATTTTAACACCGAATAAAGTTTTCCCTAGTTTAAAAAAAAATTATGTATTGCGCAATTAATTAGCAATTTTGAGTACATTTTGGTTAACCAAATGTACTTCGAGAATTATATAATGAAGTGTCTTGTATATTGTATGACATTTCAGTGTATTAGCGGACACCTATTGCACAAGTGTTTGTAATCAAAACGGACCAATGAGAACAACGAAGGGGGTATATATTAATGAACTGGTGACGCAACAATTATGAATCCTGATGAAGTCGATAACGTGCGAAACGCGTTGTCGTTTCTAGCCATAGATGCCTTTGCTGCAACATTTGCCATCCAGTCTGTAAGCTGTATATCAGCGCCTGTCTACACCAGCCTGCGTTCCAATAGCCTTTAAGCTGGGAATAAGTGCCTGTCCGCATCAGCTTGCGTTCCACTATCTCCATGTGTTCCAATAGCCTACAAGCTGAGAATAAGTGCCTGCCCGCATTAGCCTGCGTTCCTCTACCTCCATGTGTTCCAAAGCCAGGAAGTGACAATCCCGGAAGTCCTGCAGCCGGAGTGACGCTGAACCATAGAGGACGGTACACGGCAGCAGGGATCAGAGATACTAATCCCATCTATAGTTCTACAGGCCAGTATCCTTATGATTTAGGTAAGTGTGTTTTATTTATCTATGCTGGTTATCTGCACAATACAAATAGATCGCACTATGGGATGCTCTGTTTGTTTTATTGGAATATGAAAACTTCATGCCACTGAAGACCAGTGACCAGATCTGAGCTGTTTGATTGACATCTGATCAAGTATCAATACACCAAACTATATTTGGAACTGCTTTATCCTTTATTTCATAATGTGAGTGTACATCTCAAAGAATATCTTCAACACACCTCATCCACATTGCAGACCATCTGCACTATTTTATGTTTTCTATTTTTCATAATCTGGGGATATCTGCGCTCCCCACATCCCTACTACCAATACTTCTGCTACTGCCTGGAACTGATTTCTACATTCATGTGCAAATGGAAACAGTGTTCTCCTGTGTATACAAAGTCCAATGCATAAAGATTGCAAATTAAGCTATCTGATGACTACGTATCCAACTAGTGATTTTGTTTCCACAGCGGTACATTTTCTGTCACCTTGACACCTCATCCACATTGCAGACCATCTGCACTATTATATGTTTTCTATTTTTCATAATGTGGGGATATCTGCGCTCCCCACACCCCTCCTACCAATACTTCATTGAAGAGGACTCGGGACTAGCCTCTGCAAAGGGTTTTGAGCTGCATTTCTTATCACTTGTTTTGAGCACTATACCATTTTATCACTATATTCAAATTTCATACATTTCCTTTCTTATCTCATTTTCATATTAAATCGCCTTCCACTTTCTTTTGCACAGAAAGATGCCAGACAGCTGATTTGCAAATCAGCTTTTAACTACCGTGCTATGAACCAAAAGGGAGCAATTACCTGTTTATAAAGAGGACACTCTTTGATTATGTTTTCGCGTGTCCATAATTAGTGACGAATGTAAGTTCTTGTAACTAGTCAGCAGTTAAGTGGTTTGGCTGTACTTATCCACTTATTGGATAACTGAGCCATGGTTAGACAAGTCCATTAGAACAGGTGACCTGGGTTGGGATAGAAAGCACCTATGCCACCCCCTACCCTAAATACAGGCTACTGTCATTACATTGATACGCTGTTTTCCAACCTGTTTACATCAGCTTCATTCACCTCAAATGTAGGTTATAACATAAGCATATGGAAAAAGAAAAGGTAGGACTTAAGAACTAGAGGTTAAGTTTGCTTTGCTTTGTTGCATGTTTCCAGGGAACACCTGCAGGGTCACTGAGTAGGAAACATAATGTGTAAGAGCTGTAGCTAATTTTAGTATGAATATAGAATGAATAGTGGAGTTAATGCCCTTCACTTGCCCTGACTTCCGCCCCAGTAATTCTGTATGTCTTTGCTTTAAAAGCTTGTACTACTAAGCTGTTTTTTTTTCTGTGAGCTATTGTTCCGGGCATTGCTTTGAACATACTGATGCATTGCACTCTATGGGAATCTCTAGATATATTTCCAAAGGGAGCAATTAATACAAATGTGACTGGAAAAATTTTGCCTAATGCCCACGAGAAAAGTATATTTTTCCCTAGTTATTTTAATAAATCGCAAAATAACAATACTGTGGTCAGGTGATGATCTACCGTGTTCATTTTGTATTACTTGCAACTAACTTTGTCTGGATTTGTAGGTTAAATATTTGTTAAAAGCAGGAAGAATCTATTTTTCTTTCTCCAATTATATTATTGATTAAATTGACCCTTCAAAGGGAGCCTCCTAGAGCAGGATCAGCCTGATCTTACCAGCCCTGGGGGCTTATTCGGTATCAGTGGAAACGTCAGATTAGGCCGGTTTCAGGCCGACATTGCCCATTGAAGTCAATGGCCGAATTTTGTCTGAAACCGATTGCTGGCTTCGGCAAATATAGAATAGGCCTAGCATTTTCAGAACATGTGCCAGGAGATAAGGATACCATCGTTGTGATGTGCAGTGTTTCCATTATCCATTGACTCACAGGCAGTGACAATGGCAGTCACTGTCCAGAAAGTGTTAATGCATTGCTGACCTCTGAGGCATCAAAGAAGTGTAAAGAAATCCCGGCACCAAAATAGCTGTTCTGAAGATTACTTTTGTATACATTATAATAAGTCTATTGGCACTACTGTTACAATTGTTACTCAGGTAGAAGAGCATTGTTCAGATATAGTGCTCAAGTGACATGATTTGTAATAAACGATAATATCTTGATTGAAGGGAGTAGGCTGGGTTTGAGGTATATAATTGAGTGAGGTATATATGGGTGAGTGTGTGGTCTGTGACCTGAATAAATGTCCTGGTGAGTGTGGGTAATGGAGATATATGAGCCCCACCCCCTCACTGCCAATGTGGACTGGTACTGACACTTTGCATAAACACACCGATAAAATACCTCTATGTACTGTTTAAAGGTACAACTCGCGTGTAACAACAATTGTTACTCGTTCAATATTATCACATTGTAGAGAACTTGGCCCCAAGATACCATGAAGTAAGAGAAAAGGTACTTTCTAAAATCTGGTATACAAGGGGAAAAAAATCACCCCCAAGGAAACCAGTCAGGTTATTTCAGGTGTTTGTTGTGGTGTTATTGATTCTAAAAAATGCCAGGATGATTACCTCTGGGACTTTTAACACCAGGGATTCTTAATTACAAAGCAGTATTTAATGCTGCAGTGTCGCTCAGCAACCCTGAGTCAAGTTGGCGATTTATATCGGGGGTTTTCTGTCATCTCAAATGTCAGTAGCCTGGTATCCAGTGAGCTTTTCAATTTGCTCTTTAGAAAAGCAGGTTGTGTAAAATTACATGTCTATAATTATTTTTTTTATTAATGTATAAAGAGGCCAAAGTGGGAATAAACACCAGTAATTTCTAAATGTATGCAGGTGAAATCATACTACAGTAAGTATGCATAACAAAAGGAATCTTGGCATGCAATATTTCTGTAGCTACTGTACTAATGGCCTCTTGTTATTCAGGCGACAAGTAATGTACTTGTCCTATTGTTGGCAGTATTGCTAACCTAGATTCATATCCCCAATGAGATATGACTGTTGCAAATCAGAATGCAGTTGGATCAGTGAGAGTAAATCAGGACTGAATGGAAATCACTTGATGACAGGAAGTTTGGTTTAGTTGAGAGTTTGGTTGGCGATAATGTGTGAGACAGACTGAATCGTTTGCCGGTACTAGGCCTTCTGTTTACAGAACTTGGTCATAGTGGCATTACTAGAATATAAGCAGCCCAAGCCATTGCTTCTGGCCTCAGTTCTGGTTTATTGTTAAAAATCCTCCTTCTCCTCCCTCACCTCATTTGAAGTTTCCCAGGTCTAAAGTTATAGATTAAGAGTAAACTCAGCTCAGAGCCTCTAAAAACCTACACCCACGAATGGAAAGCAGAAAACATAGGGGCCTATGCAGAGAGCAGCGAATTTTAAAATTGGCGAATTTATTAAAAAGTAGCTTTTTTGGAGAGTTTTAATCTCCATATGCAGAAAAGTGCGAATTCTGCTATGTTTAACATGGATGCGTGTGGCGAGTTTAAATTGGCGAGATGCGCGCTTCAGAAATGTGTTAAAACAAATTCGCGCCTTTTTTTTCCCCTTTGCAATGGCCGCGAGCGGCAGTTTTTTTTGGCGAGGCAAAACGGAGACAATCGCGCCATTTTATTGGCGCGAACAGCCGCTAGATGCCGTTCGCGCCTCTCTGCATACGGATATTTTTAAAACTGGCGAGATTGAGGTTCTCGCCAGCCGCGAGGCGAGTTTTACAAATAGAAAAGAAAAATTGGCGCGTTTTTCGGAACTCGCCATTTTCTGCTGCTTTCTGCGCGATTTTCTCCAAAAAATGGCGAATTTCGAAATAGCGCTGCTCTCTGCATAGGCCCCATAGTCTTCCATTAGTTTCCAACTGGCTGAGGAATAGGTAGTCACTTAACTTGAATCAATGACTTGAACCCTCTTTGCTGCACATATCCGTGTTTGTCAACTGCCTTTCGTACCCCGTGTGTCCTCTTTGTTAACATCACTTGTACTATGTCTAAGATAGCATTGATCTTGCTGACTGAAGGAACATCTAAAACGTGGCAAATTTGAAAAGCATAGTATGTTAACGTTGATGCACTTTTGAAAGGAGATATTATAAAGTGCTTATCTACTGTTCATAGCAATAGAACAGTTTACTTGATACTTTAAGTGAAATGAAATATATTTACTGCCTCTTCCCAATGGAATATGCAAAAAAAAAAAATTAGAACTATTGCCCCATTAAAACCAAAATAAGTGTCTTGCAATCTAATGTTTGGCTGCTGAGCTAGCACAGCTAGGCTTGCACAAGATCACAAAGCGTTTGAGAAAGTGGCTGAGCCTGAAGTTGAACCTGTGTATTCAGGACAAACAGGTTAGCTAATATGCCACTTTTAAACAGTGTCTTATAATGTCATGCCATTAGCTCTTTTGTTTTTATTTCCAAAGTGTCCATGCACACAGGCGAAGAGTAGACTACAGCCCTGTGTTTGTTCTGTAATCCCTGCGGAGAAAAGATGCGGACAAGGATACATTTCCCTTTGGCGAAGCAACAACATAACCTGAGGTTTCCTCACACATATAATGTTTATTTTTTACTTAAGAGATTAAGGGGGTAATTCTATATATGCCAAAGTGACCGTTTGGGCTGTTTTTGGCAGAAGGTCCCTTAGAACTTTGGCATATATCGAATAATAACGCCCGGAGGTTATACTATGCATTTCAGACAGCTTTAAAAACCTATTTCTTTGTACTAAAGCTATGTTTCCAAGGTATGCTGTAATTCCTTTCCAGTTCATTTCTTGAGATTTCAACAAAATAAATACAACACAAAAAAACTTTGTTGCTGCAGCCGGTGAGTTCAGCGAGTCACTTTTTCATGCCTCCAGCAAGAAGGTCTATGTATATTTTATGGGCCTTCGTGCAGCTAGCTGATGCCGGCATGGGAATCAATCAGCTATGAGAGTGCTCCTGCTGGAGTTCTAAATCACGCTGGTAGTGCAAATCCAGCAATTTGTCATTATTCAGTGCCGGGCTGCCTGGGTAATAGAGCCAGGCAATCTAGTGCCAAATGATATTAAATCTAACCTTATAAATCTAGCGTTGCACTGCGGACATTACGCTCTGCGTTCTATTGGGTGAAACTGTTTCCCTGCTACTTCCACAGTATCACCAGAGAAAAAAAATTACTTTTTTTATTTGGAGGACAAAGGAATTGAGTTTCAATTCATTGGAGATGGCTATTTGTTACCTTCAAAAATAAAAGAACCAATCAGTCTTAATGCTGAAATACTGCAGCGTTGGTTCTGGGTCTTTTATGTTTTCTTTGCTTACTTCCTCACAATTCATTGTAAACTGGATTGAGAGGGATTGGAAATGCAGGATTATTATTTGATTGATTTTACTTCTGGTATTTAGGTGGTTGGTTAGAAATATTATATATGTATATATGTATATATATGTATACATATATATATATATATATATATATATATATATATAAAAAGCAACTGTAAATATTACTGTGTGTTCATTTGCATGTCTTAGACAGGTCTGCAACCCTGTCTTTCCCCATTATCGCCCAGCATACAGCGCGTCCACTGCAGCAAGGGATTCTGGGAAATGACATGCAAATGAGCACTCAGTGCCACCTTTTGTCTCATACTCGTATTACACAAGCAGATCCTCAAGCCAATGCATGCTGTTTTAAACACAGCTTTTAGACAGAGGCTGGGATGAGATGCAAAGCCATTAAACCCACTCACAGACATGTTTCATCCTTGATGGGTATCATCAGTGTGAGGTTGGTTGTAATGGCTAAGCTGGTTTTGAGACAATAGACTAGGTAATCACCACAATTATTAAGGTTATGGTGGGTAAAAAAAGTGACAAAAACCCTCCACAGTAAAGCATAAAGCAACTGTAAATATTACTGTATGTTCATTTGCATGTCTTAGACAGGTCTGCAACCCTGTCTTTCCCCATTATCGCCCAGCATACAGCGCTTCCACTGCCGCAAGGGATTCTGGGAAATGACATGCAAATGAGCACTCAGTGCCACCTTTTGTCTCAAGCTCATATTACACAAGCAGATCCTCAAGCCAATGCATGCTGTTTTAAACACAGCTTTTATACCTATTTCTCATAATGCAAAAAGAGAAACAAGAAGCCTTTGGCGAGTCTAATTAAGATGTAATTGTACAGTGAAACTTTAACATTCTAATAAAGCTTTATTTGGAGTTTGTGTTTTTTTTTTTTTTTTAATTTTAGTTATATGATTGAAGCTGGAGATCTCCGGAGCGAAATGATGTTCATTTCAGCTCTGGTGACCCCCTGCTTCCCGAGATACTTGGCTCTGTAGGGGGTGCCAGTATTTCCTTCCTGTTCATGTCTCTCGTCATGCGGGCCAATAGGAAGCTGCAAGGGATGACGTCACGGCTTCCTATTGGCCTGCAAGACGCGGGACATTTTAAAGCCGCCATTATGTTGGCCCCAACAAGCCCTGTCGCAGAGATACCGGCACCCCCTACGCAGTTAAGTATGTCGGGAAGCCGGGTGTCCCCGGGCTGAAAGGAATGCGGTTCAGCGCCAGAGACCCTCTGCTTCAATCCTGTAACTAAAAAACAAACTGCAACTTGTAGTTCTGCTTTTTGCCATGAAGTCACGGGAAATTGGTTGTGCTACCTGTAATTTGTATACCGTGGATACAATGCTGCGGTAGCAGCTGGGTTTGGTGAGCACTCGGCAATATACCTGTTTGATGAAGAAAGTTTGCATCCCCATCTCTGCATGTATAGTTTTGCAGAAGCCTTGCTGCAATTCTTTGGCACTGTTGACTTCCAGTATAATGTTGAAGTAAAGCAGTAGGTATATGAGAAAATACTCCCTAATGAATGTTATTGCCTTTCACACTGGGAACTTTGTACAATTCAAAGATGCCAAACAGACTGTAACAGTTGTTAGACACGGCCAAACTATTTAATGCAAGGTGAGGTACCCCACTATTTTGAAAATGCACTTTAAAGCAAATAACCAGATTTGATTTATGGTCATTTTTATGTAAGAAGGCCCGAAGCCAGCAGCAGAGTGTTCACATTGTATTGTATGTCTTTATTTATATAGCGCCAAAAGTGTACTCGGCGCTTCACAGAGAATACAGTACAGGGAATTATAATAATAGAATAAGTGCAGCAAAATCAGACTAGGAAAGGAAATCCCTGCCCCGAAGAGCTTACAATCTAAGTAAAAATGGCAGCTACTGCTGTTTATTTTCACGTTCTCCACTACACCGGGCAGCACGGAGCGGTTTTCTAGGCAGACTGCAAAGGACCTTATCAGAAAATATGTCATCTTAATCTTCTCAGACAAGTTTCTGAGGTCTGCTAATGTTACCAAGATGCAGCCATGTTCATTTAAATTTTTATTTTTTTAAAATAAAATCTGTTTAAAAAGCGAGAGAGGTTAAAACAGACACCCTACTATACAGTATTATAAATAATTCTTTAAAAAAAAATAAGATGGCACTGCACATGTCACTACTTTGAGGGTCATGAAACATTTTTAAAAAAAAATGGCAATGTGGCTAAAAAATGATTGCTCGTATTTGCACTTACACATCAAAGGGGTTTGGAGGTGGGAGTACCTCCAGGTGAATGCAACAGAACATAAAAATCAAACATAAGAATGTAACATCCCGTAATACCCACCGGGTAATGAGTGCGGTAAAAAAAAAAGGGGCTGTAATATATGAAACATTTAATGAAGGGGTGACGAATGCTCATATGGTATCTCCCAATCCCATCAACAATATAAGAGTATCAACAAAATAGAGCAATAAGTCATATGAAAAATCACAGGACACCAAAAGATGTTCAGAAATAATAATGATGTATGCAATATAAGTGGCACATTGTAATATGATCACAGTCACAAGTGCTACAATTATCACAAATACTATACCTACAGTGACAGTGACTGTGATCACATTACAATGTGCCACTTATATTGCATACATCATTATTATTTCTGAACATCTTCGTGATGTTACATTCTTATTTTTGACTATACAGAGTAGACCTCACCATGAGTTAGGAGGAGTCATTCCAGGCAACACCCCAAATGATTTTGAACTTTTCGGAGGAAATGACATGGAGTCCAGCCAACATGACAATTGTATAATGCTTCTTGTCATACTATCAAACTGCTCCTCCTGCTGCTTCAACATCCTAATTTAGTGTACTTTTTATTTACAGTGCACTGATCACCGTTTTTTGTTTATATTAGTTTGTCCGGCTCTCTTTTCTCATCTAATGAGAATGTCGTTCATCTTGCTGCTTCAGTAGCCGGCACAGTTTTTGGTTATGAATGAACGGAACCATCATTTGCATACCTAGCCATGAAAATAAAGCTAGCTATTGTGTTCATGCTAGCTTCATGCCATCATTCTTTCCCCAAGTAATACATGCTTTTACAGTACCTTAATATAGATAGACCGATATTAGTACATGTATGCTTGTGTCTATTCATTTGTTATAATGAATATTAATTATGAAACATCTTTCCAAATATGAAAGTAGTTATAACTGATGCCCCGTCTAGGATTTTAACAATTGTACACACACTTGAGTTAGAGGTTTTGAAGAGGGACATTATCTAGAACTGTCTGAATTCTGAAGTATGAAGACCAAAACTGCATTTTACCACGTTACTACTCAAAACCAATTGAAACCATTGTTACCAAATTTGAGAAAGTAAGGCTGCGCTTATAGTGCCGGCGACGTCACGCCAAAACAAATACATTGAATCCGTCGCATGCACTTATAGTAGGCGCGACGGAGCGAGGTAGCGACCAAAAATTTGGTAGTCTGTATTTGATTTTTGGAGAGACAGTTGCCACAAGTGACTATAAACCAATCACAGAGTGTCTACTGCACTCTGCCCTCCCCCTATTGCACTCTGCCCTCCCCCTTGGTGATGTCACTGGCCTTGTCACCAGCGACATCGCTCAAACTTTAAATACAACTTTCGCCGACAGCGACGGGTGACGTCATTGGTCGCGTCGCTGGCACTATAAGCGTAGCCTTGGGGTGAACATTCACAAATAACCTGAGAGAAGAAAGGAGGGGGGGGGGAAACACACACATGCCAGTAATTCCACATAGCATGGTTTATAGATGAGCAATGATTTCAATATTTCTTATTGTATAAATTGTTTTAAAAGACTTGCAGCACAATATTTTCAAGTATTAAGGTGAACACAGCTCATTAAGAACACGGGCTATCAATCATGTATGAAATACAGATAATGGTGCTATGGAAATGCTAAAGAAGCTACATTGCATGTACATTTATATATATCGCTGTGTTGTGAAGGAGGAAGGATATGTCCAGCTGTGTAAATGTGGTGGAAGCGAGCATTCATTTAAAGAGTGGTACTGCTTCTTCCATAAGTAGATGTGAATTTTGACCTACAATAGATCATGCTATTTTTACATGTGCTTGAGCAATGTTATAACAAGAACGGTAGCATGCCGTATCCTCGTTTACGTTTGGAGTTATTCAGTTTAAGTTTAGCTATTAATTTAAACTGGATGTAGGGGAAAGTAGAACAACTTCCCGACAAAAGATTTGTGCCCAGTTATTGACACGCCCTGAAGGAAAAGTTGGCCGCCCCCTGCCATAATGTATCCCATCTGTCTAGCATCACAATATGGTTAGGATGACCAGACGTCCCGGTTTAGCCGGGACAGTCCAGTTTTTTTATGATGTGTCCTGGTCGTCTGACATACCCTGAAATGTCCTAGTTTTCACAGAGCAGCGGGGAAAAGAGTAGAGGCGTGGCCTGGTAGTAGCAGCAGCTGCTGCAGAGGATGCCGGCGGGGAGGAGAGCAGAGTAGATGATTGGTCTGGCAGAGAAGGATGGGGGCGGGGAGGAGAGCAGAGCAAATGATTGGCCTGGCAGAGAAGGATGGGGGCGGGGAAAAGAGCAGATGATTGGTCTGGCAGAGAAGGACGGGAGTGGGGAAGAGATCAGAGCAGGTGATTGGCCTGGTAGAGGAGGGTGGGGGCGGGGTTAGCAGCAGAGAAGGGTGGGGGCGGGGTTAGCAGCAGAGGAGCCCTTTTGGCAAGACCCGGAAGCAGTGATTACTTCTGGTGTCTGCTATCAGGGCCAAAGATGGAGTCACCTCTGCTCCAGTGACAGGTAGGGTCTGGAGAGACAGAGTGCTGGGAGAGAGACACATACACACAGACCTGGGGAGAGAGAGACACACACACACTGGGGGGGGGGAGACACTGGTGGGGGAGAGAGAGAGACTGACAGGGGAGAAACACACACAGACCTGGGGGAGATATATATTTAGAAAAGGATGGAGGCATGTGAGTAGTACTGCAAACAATTTTTTTTTTTTTTTACTGCATAGGAAGAGCTACAGGAACGTTTTGGAGGCACAGCCTGTTCCTGAGACAAAAGCTACCTGTGTGGGAGAGAGACACACAGACTGGGGAGAGTGTCTGTGTGGGGAGAAGGGGGAGAGGTAGTGGAGGAGTGTAAGGAATCGGGGAACACGTCCTTTGCGGCGTGTTCCCTCCTTACTGTACCTGCTGCTGTCGCCGCGGCAACTATCCCTGCCCATGCGCGCTCCCCCGCTCTCATTACAGAGCGCGCGCACACCCGCAGCTCTTCTAGCTGCCGCACGGAACCTGGTCCCGCCTCCCGCACACGTCGCGCATCTCTCCCGTGCGGCGCGCACACGCGATGATGTGCGACGATCCCCAGCTGCGTGGCAAGTTTCTCTTCCCTGCCTTGTTGCCTGCAGCCTATCCCAGCTCCGCTGGGGTCGCACCTCCGCTCCGCCTCCTGTTCCCATTGTCTTGTCCTGCCTGTAAGTACTTCCTGATTCCTTCCATGCTTTGCTCAGCATAATCCTATGTAGCCTCGTGAAGTTCAATTCTGTTGTGCAGTGCTCTCTCCTTTGCACTTAACCTCTTGTGTACTGACTCGGCTTGTTTGTGGACCCTTCTGGATTTTGGACTTTGGCATACCCTCGACTACGGCGATCTCTCCTACCTTTGAACACGGCATACAGACTCGGACTACGCTGCTCTCTCCAATCGCAGACCGCAGTTTACGGACCCCTACTATCCTGTCTTCTCCAATCCAAGGACCCGGCAAGTATACCGCATCTCCTACACTCTCCAACCCAGACCCGGCAATGCTAAACTATCCGCCTTCCAGGCACGTCTCCGCTGCTGCGGGTGTGTGGTGTTATACCTTCCCACTTCAGTGCCGGGGTCTTGTCTTGTTTGTGGGCAGCGCAAGCGTTACAAGGAGGTGAGGAGTGAAGGAAACGATGTGGAGAGGAGAGGGAGAAATCAATAGAACTGTATAAATAGCGACGCTATTGGACAAATACCAACATAATATTTATTTTGAAGGGATGTCATTTGTTTTAGAATTTTTTTTATTTTTATTGTGTCCCGGTGTTTACTTTTGGAAATCTGATCACCGTAAATATGGTGCATGTGCCTCTCACAAAACTCGGCGACAAGGAGATTACAGGTTGATACCACATGAGACAAAAATGATCTCTGTCCTGGTAAGGTGACACCTGGAGCCTGCCACATCCAGGCTAGTATGTCCTACCTTAAACTCATTCTCTCATTTGATTATCTTGCCCCTGGTTTATTTTAAGCTACAGTAGGTTGAATGGAATTGGAGGCATCTTACACTTTACTTCAACAGGATAACTCGTGTCCCGGGGCCTTTGTCAACATGACAGTCACTTCTAATATTTTTACAACTAACTAAACAATTCTGCAGACTATCAGGACTGATCTTTAATTAATTATTGCAATTCTGAAACCCACAATTTACTAGTTGTTGTAGATTACGCACATTTCAGAATATATTTTGTGAGAGGTATAATTGGAAAGTCGATTTTGAGCAGATGTATGAATAAATGCAGTGTGTTTAAAGCTGCAATTCAAGCTCCCGGTTTTTTTTTAGTTGTTTTTTTTTTTGTTTACTTCAATAGTTTCATGTGGGCAATCTCTACTTACCTAAAGTACTGCATAGCTGCCGTTCAATTCGTTCTCCATCTATTGGTCGGCGAAGTTTGACGACATCTTTAGATCTGGGGAATATAAATGGTTGCTATAGGAACAAACATGCTTGTTAAAATAGAATACAAGAAAATTGGTCTTTCAAAGTTGTTGTTTTTTTAAAACAGAAAATGCTAAAAGTATTTTTTCTTACTACAGAACTGATTTATTAAAAAAAAAAACACACATGCAGGATATTGCCTGAACTGCAGCTTTAATAGGAGTTTCCCTTCTACGTTGTATCCTACACATGCACTTTTGTTATGATACATAAACAATATTATTGTCATATTAATAAAATCAGTCTTAGAAAAAAGATTCATTAGTTAAATGCTTCTGAATGAAATGGAGCACATTTGATACAAATTCTTCCTTTAAAGAGGCAATCCAAGTCGTTTTTTTCTTAATTTGTTTAATAGAGCAGGGGATGCACAAACTATTTGCGTTGCGCCCCACCTGCCTACTCCCCCCGGTGCTCGCGCCCCCCCTACCTTCCTTTCTGGCGTGCGGGGGTCATGTGGCGTCACGCCATGACCCCCCCCAGGCGACATTTGACGCCGCGTTACCATGATGACGCGTCGCCGAAGACCCGGCTGGCAGCAGGTAAGTGAGTTACAGAGGCCTCACGCCTCCCCCGGCAGTTAATTTAAATGCCGTGGGGAAGAGCGCGGGGCCCCTGGGGGGCGCGCCCCCCAGTTTGCGCACCACTGTAATAGAGGATTGAAGCAGGGGGTCTCCACAGCTGAACCCCATTAATTGCAGCTCCGGGGACCCCCTGCTTCAGGAGTTACTTACCTCCATGGTGGGTGCTGGTAGCCACTTGAGAGTTCATGCTATGGCTGCTTTTCAGAGCTTTCCGGCCAATAGGAAGTCGTGACATCACCTGGTGCGGCTTCCTATTGGCCACGTAACGAGGGAGCTTTATGCTGCAGAAAAAGGCGCGCAGCGGCGCAAAAACATTATTTCAGCCAACTATAAGTGGCGCGCGCGCGGTGGAGCGCACAGGCCTTGGAAGAGAGAATACGGGCAGGATGGTTTAGCGGGTCATTCTTTCATTCCATTAAGGGCTTGCGTGTCTCACTTGCACAGTTACTACAAATAGCAGTATAGTAGATGACGAGTCCTTCCTGCTCTTTGCTCACGCTTGCCTGTTGTTATTAGCAGCTGGAATGACTTCTTGGCCTCCCACACATACTGCTCTGGCCTTTTGTCTGTTCGATTGCAGAATCCCTGCTGCACATGGGTATTCAGCGTATTTTGATATGCTTTGCACTTTGGCCATGCTTATTGTGCATCAGCCTGCTGGTGCACGTGGAGGCTGGTTACCCCTGTGACCTGCTGCAGTGTGTTTCCGCAAGCAGCCATGCACTGTGCTCACAACGCTTGTACAACACCGCACTTCAATGGCACTCCTGTATGTCCTCTCATTCCCCTTATTTTTTCCCCAGGTATTTGTGATGCTTCACGTTGGCTGATTATTGTGGCATCTCTTTGCTATAGAATGATGTAGACTTGAAACGGCTCGTAGCAAGAAAAAAAACAGAGATTCATGTAAACCCTTTCACAGCCAGAGAGGCATACAGCACATTACAATGCAATGTATTGGGCCTCCCCTGTCAGCAGAGTGATTTATTTGATAAATGACAGTATGTTAGTTCTGCATTGGTGTTTAACAGTTGCCGTTTAGCATAGTTTTTTTTTATATTTATGGTTATTTGGTTGAATTTGCAAAAATAGAACATATTTGCCAATTGATTCTTTTTGGGTTAATATTATAGTGGTGCAATTTGTGGTTATTATTTTGGCGTTCTGTCCCCGTTCATTTTCTTATTTTCGTTTGGCAGTGTGTAAGGCATGCCCTTATAGCGGCAGCGACGCGACGTCGCGCCAAAACAAATGCATTGCCGCCGTCACGTGCGCTTATAGTAAGCGCGTCGCGACGGCTTGGTCGCGATCGCTGGAAGTCATTGCAATTTGATTTTTCCAGCGACCGCAGCCTGACGACGTCGCCGGCACTATAAGCGCAGCCTGAGAGTAGTCTGCACTGTACATGCAGATCAGCCATATATTCTAACGTATATTCAATTGCCATACTATTTACAGGGTTCAGTGTTCCTCCAGATACCTCCATATTCCCATTCATGGCTCAGAATATCACAGCGCTTCTATAGGACTCAGTGGTAAAGATGCAGGAGTATACAGGCATCCCTCGAGATACTGTATGGAGACTCGAGATACGGAATTATAAATTAGGGAAGAAATTCGATATACATAATGTTAAATTCACATTTACAGAATTTTGAATCTCTAAATTATACATTTGGGGTAAGGGGGGAGGGAATCGTACAGTGCACGGTCTGCCGCATGTCCTACACAGTTCAAAGTGCTCTAGGTCATTTGTGCGCAATTTCATACTGACCTGGTTTCCCCGCGCTCTTTATTTTGACAATTATTAATATTTTATCGTACAGTGATTGATTGATTTCCCAATAAATATGTGCTTTAAAAGGTTTGCTGCATTCTTTAGTGTGGTTTTATTATGGGTTGGGGCTGCGTTTTGTTCCGTAGCAACAACGAATCTCCGGTTATATAATAGAAGTCAATGGGAAAATAAGGTTTGATATACGGAATTTCGCTTTATGGACAACTTTTCAGGAACGTATCTGTTCCGTATACCGAGGGTTTCCTGTATAGGAGGAATCTGTCAGTGTTTCCTCTGCAATACCTCAAAAGAGAGAACCATGAAGACTGCTACGTCTTTATGTAGTTGGTCTCGTTTTGCAGGTGCATCCACTCGTTTGTTTGAAAAAATAACAATTGGAAATTGGAAATAATCACTCGAATTGCCTGTCTCTTTGTTTGTAGTAGTTGCATTGCTATACTGTAAAGTTAAACAGCTGTGGATACTGTGAGGGGGGGGGGGGGGGGGAGAGAAACACAGTATGCACTTTCTATGAGTCATGCTGATGACTGCATCCATACGGAGGTGTCTCTCTCCATCACCCAGTGCACACATTGTATGCTCTGCCTATCGCTCTCAATAAGTACATGCAAAAATATCAGCAGAGAAGAATCCAAATGAGAAATGAGATAGATAGCTTTGGAATCCACGTACAGTATTAAGATGTTATATATTCCAAGCTAGATAGATGTGTGTGTGTGTGTGTGTGTGTGTGTGTGTGTGTGTGTGTGTGTGTGTGTGTGTGTGTGTGTGTGTGTGTGTGTGTGTGTGTGTGTGTGTGTGTGTGTGTGTGTGTGTGTGTGTGTGTGTGTGTAGAAATACCGAGATATTTTGGCAAATGTTTTCTAAGCGGTTCCTATGCTATACGAAACCTTGGAGCACCAAAAGAAACTTAAAAACCCATTCATAAAAGTGGCCTATTGTCTTTTATCCCATGTGCGCTCCCACTTTTTGTTGTTGTGAACCACTGCAATATTGAGAATTGTTTGGCGGCTCCTGGATCTTAATTAGCTCTGTTCATTCAAATATATCTCTACTTTATATGTAGAACATGTATTTCAGAAATCCTGGACCAGTGTGTAAAAATCAGCGTTCAGCACTGATCTGCGGCTAGTGATTTAAGGAACGATGCTGAAGTAATCTGACTGAAGTGAAATGTCAGAGATTTCAGGGACCACAGTCTCCGTAACACTGCCGTTTGCATTTCATATGGGAGGAATATGATGTAAAATCAAAACTGCTTTAACTCAGCCCCAGTTCCCACAGGGGCCAGGAAGCAGTACATCGTGTTGCCGGCTCCATCCTACGGCAGCCCGTGTTTTTATAGTTATTGGTACAGTAGCTCTCATTCAGCAGATGTAGCAGCGGTTATTTCTCGCTGGCGCGTTGCAACGGGACACACAGCGTGCCAGCTGGAGCAGCGGACACTAAAAAGCATTAGTCACCTGCCAAAAAGGGGACGGGGTTAACGTGCTATTGTGCCTGCAGGTGCGCGCCAGCAGGTGCAATATCTGTATGCTATCTTTTCATTGGAGCACAGAATGCAGTGATTAAAATGTGATGGTACAAGAGGGCTCAGAGTATCGGTTCAGTTTTATTTACAGTTCTAGAGTATCACTACTTTTTGATTTATTACCAGTGTCACTTTCTATTTAAAGACAAATGTGTTTTTTAGGAAGCTTTTCAGTCCTACATGATTTCTCGGCATAAGTACTGTATTCCCATTTCTAATATATGGTCTGTAACAGGGACTTATCACTGTTGGAGAGAAACTGCCACTAAATCTAGCAGTGTGCTGGTTAATTGCACACAGGCAATCAACCAGACTCCACCTGGCTGATTAGGACTGTTAGAAAAATTCTGGTCTGAGTAGCAGGAAGGAGATTCCTTAGCACACAAGGGAGCTGTCACAAGCTGACAGAAGGAAAAGGAGGGCTGTGTCCTGGGAGAAAGACACAAGGGGACCCTCTATGCCTGGATCCTCAAGCAGACACCTACCCGGACACCACTGACCTGAAGGGCCACCTGTGTTAAGGTACCGCTGAGACTTTGGGGTGATAAGTGGGTAAGGGTCTTTCCCCTCCAGCCTTGCAGAGAGGGACTGAGGAAGTAAGTTAGCCCTTACACAGGGATAGGTGTTTATTGTTTTATGTATACTTTTGTTTGCTGTATTGTTTAGCGGAACGGGCAATAAAGCCTCATTTTAATTTCACCTTAAAAACGGTCTCCATTGCATACCTCTGCACACATCTCTTACATGGTCAACTAGCTTTTCCCAATATTTAAAAAGGACAGCGTTTTTGTTGTGCAGTATGTCGGACCTACTTTTCCTGTTCCACCTGGACCACTGACCGCATGTAGTGCAATTGTTGCATGCAGCATGTATAGACCCCAGTAACAAAGTTGCTGTTGTGTGGTGGCCGACCCATTTCCTAAACCCCTTCATTGCCAAAGGACCCTGCAAAAATAGTGAAGCAATTTTACATTGAAATGGGTGAACTAACGGGTGCGCGTACTTTGCTTTTCCTATTCTGGTCAATGTGCCAGCAGAAAGGGAAAAATAGGTCTTCTATTTTTCTGTCCTCGCCCAGCCTACATGTAGATCCCTCTACTGGATTCCTTTAGATCAGTAATTTCCAACAAGGGATTTTGAGAACCTCTATGGGTTTGTGAGGTGTCTCCAATGGTTTCGTCCCCCCAAAATATGTAATCGATGATCCCAGTCAGTATAGTGGGTTCCTGACCCCGTGTGGGGACTGCGCACTTAGTACAGCCCCAACCTGCACCTTTAACGTGGATGGCATAGGTGTCAATTACAGCAGAAGTTACCAAAGTCGCTCCCCACAATGCTTTGCATCCACAGCAGTAAGGCATTGTGGGACTTGACTGGAAGCTCTGGCAGTAACTGACAGCTATACCCATGCTATCTGCACACTGAGGTGCAGTTTGAGGCCTTATTAAACTGGGATCGGCATGAGTAAGCAATATGATTTATTAACTGGAGCAGGGGTGTGCAACCTTTTCTGTTCGCTCCCCCCCCCTGCTTGCGCACCCACCACCGAAGCCAGAGAGCTGGTAAGGAGGGATCATATGACATCACAACGTCATTACCATTTGACCCCGTTGTCATCGCGACACGTCGCCGGCTGAGCGCAGGCAAGAGGAAGTTAGAGGCCTCGTGCCTCTTCCGGCATTTAATTTAAATGCTGTGAGGAAGAGCGCAGGGTCTCTGTAAATGCTGCACCCCCCACCCCCCTAGAAAATCCCACACACCCCTGTTTGCGCACCCCTGACTAGAGGTTCTCAGAAACAAATATTTTCTACATGAGGGTGCACAATATAAAAAAGTTGGGAATCACTGATTTTAAATCATAAAAATAACTTTTCTATTTTAAGTTCACATCTGAAGACCAGACATTGTTTCCCTTTCTTAAAGGGCATCTGGCTTCCGACCTCAGTCGTCTTTTAGGTGGGATGTATGTATGTATGTCTTTATTTATATAGCGCCATTAATGTACATAGCACTTCACAGTAGTAATACACGTGGTAATCATATGTATAAATAGGATACGGTTTTTATCCTTTTGAAGCCACGTTGCAGTATTGATCAGCTGTTATTGCTGCAGTATTTTGTGCATTGCAAGGCAGAACAATGATTAATGTCACACGGAGACACTTGATAAGAGTCCTCAGAATCTATAAGAGTCAGGTTGTGTTATTTTAACTTTTGGGTAGCTGATTCTAGGTTTGATTTTAACCCTCGGTGTTAATGTAAATGTTTTTCATTAAGCTTATTTTATCCCGACATTTGTTTTTATTTTCCCTGTTAGTTTGTTTTTACAAGTATAGAAAGCTGCTTATCTCGGAATTAGCCCAGCGTGGCAGATAAACTGATTAGGTTTTAGAAAGTAGAATTTCTCCGATGTGCTGATACAGCGTGTTAATGCATGTGTGAGTGGGTCACAAGCTTCCCGTGCACTCTAGTGAATGATACAGCTGACAAAAAAAGTGTATTAATAGAAGTGATAAAGGCATGAATATGTATGTGTATTTGACAATAATTCATTGCTTCACTAAATAAAGTAACACAGGATACCAGGATTTTATTCAGACTGGAATGTAACATCCTAACTTTTTAACTTGTTTATTAATGACCTTGAGGTTGGCATAGAGAATAAAGTCTCCATCTTTGCTGGTGATACTAAATTGTGTAAGGTAATAGAATCAGAGCAGGATGTAATTTCTCTTCAGAAGGACTTAGAAAGACTGGAAACTTGGGCAGGTAAATGGCAAATGAGGTTTAATACAGATAAATGTAAGGTTATGCATTTGGGATGCAAGAATAAACAGGCAACTTACAAATTAAATGGGGATAAATTGGAGGAATCCTTGATGGAGAAGGATTTAGGTGTGCTGGTAGGCAGCGGGCTTAGCAATAGTGCCCAATGTCCTGCAGTAGCTGCAAAGGCAAACAAGATATTATCTTGCATTAAATGGGTAATGGATGGAAGGGAATTAAACATAATTATGACCCTTTATAAAGCGTTGGTAAAACCACACCTTGAATATGGAGTAACATTTTGGGCACCACTCCTTAGAAAATACATTATGGAACTAGAGTGTGCAGAGAAGAGCCACCAAATGTAATAAAGGGGATGGCTAATCTAATTTATGAGGAGAGGCTAGCTAAATTAGATTTATTTACATTAGAAAAGAGGCATCTAAGAGGGGATATAATAATTATATATAAATATATTCGGGACAGTACAAGGAGCTTTTCATCCCAAGGGCAGTACAAATGACTTGGGATCATTCCTTAAGGTTGGAGGAAAGGAGATTTAACCTGCAACAAAGGAAAGGGTTCTTGACAGTAAGGGCAGTTAAAATGTGGAATTCATTACCCATGGAGTCTGTGATGGCAAATACAATAGATATCTTCGAAAAAAGGTTGGACATCTTTTTAGAAAGATATATACAGGGATATACCAAATAAGTAAACATGGGAAGGATGTTGATCCAGGGAGTAATACGATTGCCATTTATTTTTCCCTTTTGAGATATCATTGGATAATGTGTCACTGGGGTTTTTTGTTTGCCTTCCTCTGGATCAATATACTGTAAGTACGGATATAGGTTAAAGTATCTGTCGTCTAAATTTAGCATACTGTAGGTTGAATTTGATGAACGCATGTGTTTTTTTGTTTTTGAACCTCATCTACTATGTAACTATATGTAACTATCTAACTCCCAGTAGCTGCTTCTCATCCCTCATTGCGTGTAAACGGCAAAGACTTTATAGCAGTAATACACATGTTAATCGGATTAAGCACTTCACGCATGAAAGTATGCATTTCAGTAAAAGCGTCCCTGCCACAAAGAGCTTACAATCTAAATTTTTGGAACCCCAGGTAGTAAGACCAATGTGAGGAGGAAGAAATACTGGGAAGAGCTCTACTACTATATCAAAAATAAATGAACTAACCTATAAAACCTAAAAATATATGAATAAATATATTGAATAATATATGAATAAATATATAAATATAAGCGCTATGTACATTTATGGCACTATATAAATAAAGACATACAATACAATAAATATCATTAGTGGTGCACCCTGGAGCAAAGGGAGACTTGTACCAAAACAAAAGAGATGACAGAATCCAGAAGACAGATTCTGTAGAAACTCCAAATACTGTAGGGGCACTCAAGAATAGGTATAGCACTTCACTGGTTTAAATGTTTATTGTGAGGTTAAATTACCAAAAAGTGAACAGACAATAAAACCAATTTAAAAACATGAAATCTTCATCAGACCAGTGCAAAGTAAAGGCAAATATATGCAGCATGCAAAGAAAGGAATAACAAGCATATGTCAACCAGCATGAAAATATTAATGCAATCAAAGGATATTACAGGTATAAATAATGCATAATAAACCAAGTGATCCCTAAACACAAGGAGTGGTTAATGATAAGCCTCTCCTGAGTGTAGGGATAACTGTCCAGCTGGAAACAGAATACCTAAATCTGTACGCAAATCATGGTGGAACATACCCTGAATAGGTCAAAAATAGGGAAATCCTATAGTACAAATATTAGTTGAATAGTAATGCAGCCATAAGAAAACCCTTTTTTTTATCCATATAGCATTTGAACCTTAATTGTGATAGGAGCACTTGCACACACTGAGTTATAAAATTTATTCCAGCACAAGTGAGTCCATCATGGGCAAAAAATGAAATTGTCTGGCAAAAAGCATATACTAAATGCACTATATACCATCAGTATAGTTTTTAGTGGCTGTATTGCATGTGAACTTCTCCACATATGACTGGCTTAATTATGATAGGTGCACCTGCACACTTTGGTAGTTGTAAGATTATTTCAGCACTGGTGAGTCCATCATGGGCAAAAATTAATATCTGCCAAAAGCATATACTAAATGTACTATATACCATCAGTACAGTTCATGAGATATATTTGCATTTCAATGAGATAAAGTTGCCACAGACCCTATTAGCTGCAGGGAATTGTCCAGTCTGCAGTAAAAAAAAGCAATCAGCTGTAATTGTCAGCGGCACCTCGGTGTGCAAACCGCAGACTGCGGTCTGAAATCAATGTAAACTCAGCGGTGACGGTGTGCACAGGCAGCCCGGTGTAGGCAGGGAATCCGCTTCTGATTAGTAGATGCGCGGGGTTGTCATCTGCGGTCTGCTTCGGTATACAGGTCTGACTTCCAAGCCTGTGGCAGCGTTGTGTGCATTACCAGCCACAAACCACAAGCAGCAGGACAAAAGGAGCATGAATATAGAGGCCCACCGACGCAGACACCAGATCTAGACTGCTTGCCACTGGTCAATGATGCAGAGGTAGAAGTGCACAGTTAGTGACTGATTCAGCCTATTTCTTACTGTGAGTCTATTGCAGAAAGGCAGACCCCGATAGGACTCTCACAGCAGGGACCCCTGCTGTGTTAATTCGATGGGTCATTAGTCTGCTCTGGCAAATCTAGTGCGGATCACGGGCATATCTCGAAGTTCCATTTCGAGATTTGTTCGAATAATGGCTGCTGCATCTGTAGTAGTTGACAAATCACCCAAAAATCTACTCGCCGAACCAAAAAAATCTACTCGCCACCTAGCCCAGCCCCCAGTTCTGCCTTTTAAAAAGAGAAATTGAATAAATTCCTAGTAAGAACTAATAACATTTGTTTTTGACATAATAGTTTATTTGTTGTATTACATTTATACTTTACTACAATTAGTCCTTGTTAGATAGTTACGTACGTGCGTGTGTAAGTGAAAATATCAGATGACCTCACTAATCTAGAAAAAAAAGCCAGATATGAATGACTACTTTCCTGAACCCTTTAACCAGTGTCTGGACGCCCCCGCTTCACAATTTTGTAAAGCAGCAATCTCGCCTGGGATCTTACCTGATCCGCAGTCCCTCAATGTCCAGGTACCCTCATTCCCGCAATGTTATACATTGGAGGGGAGGTGTTCCCTACCTGTCTTCTGGGTTACAGGGGATTCCGATGTCTTCCGTGTGAAGCTTGAGTCAGATGTGGAAGAAAGCAGTATAGGTTATTTCGGTGTAGGTATAGGGCAGTTAAGATATCGAGAGAGACATCGAGAGAGACATCGAGGCAGGGTGACTGGGTGGATACTTCTGGTGTTCTGCACACACACACTCTCCCATACACACACACACACACACTACCATACACACACACACTTCCCCATACACACACACTCCCATATACACACACACACACACACTCTCCCATAAACACACACACATTCTCCCATATATACACACACACACACACACACACACACACACACACACACACACACACACACACACACACACACACACACACACTCCCATACACACACACACACACACACACACACACACACACACACACACTCCCATACACACACACACACTCCTATACTCGCTGATACACACACAAACTCTCTCTTATACACACAAACTCTCTCCTATACACACACACACACAAAGTGGAGTACTAGAGGCAGCGACGGATGTAAGTGACGGGACCGGGGGGCAGGGGAGGGGGGGGAGGAAAGAGCGTGAAGAGAGAAAAGGCCTGCTATCCGAGCTTCCCCCGACACCCCCACATCTCCCGCCCTGCGCAGGGGACCAGGGGGAAGGGAGCGCTGGAAGGCAAGGGTGCACATTGTCCAAGTCCACCCCCTTGGCCGGCGCATCCCCGGTATCACCTCCCGCCCCAGGCAGGCAGCCACGGGGACACCACGCAAGGGGGGACCCCACGCGAGCAGCCGCCAGGAGACAGAGGGACGGGAAGCCAGTGATGCAGAGAATAAAATAACGCACACACCGGAGACACGAGGGGAGGCGGCATGGGAGACAAGGGGGAGGCATAGGACATTACTTAGCTCTACAGAGAAGGAAAGGCGGACGGGCAGGCTTGACTGGTTGCGTCTCGGGGATCAGGGGAGTGCAGGTATCAATACTGTATGTGAAAAAATAAAGGCACAAAATAGTGCAAATACAGTTTTGAATCAAACGATGTGATATATATTATCAGGTGAATGGAGACTCACGTGGCATCAAATAAATTCAGGCATGTCAGAGATCAGAGGCAAATGCTTGACTCTGTAGTGATGATGGATAAATAACCCCACAGCTTGATGTCTGATGAGGTGCCGCGTGTGCTGCTATAACCATATCAGTCAGAGTGTATGGGAAAAAAGAGAGGCTTCCATAGCGTAACACGATAATAACAATGTATACACGCAATAAAATTAACGCTTACAGTGTCTTAGATCAAAATAGGCACATAAAACAAGCGACATCACCAGCTCCAGTCTTCTCCGTCTCTGGCCTCACGTTCCGGACTGCAGGAGTTGTCTGGATCTGCTAACACACAAATGGCACGACCGGAACGGGGGGTCCTCTGTATCCTCAGTCCTTGCTGTGCACCAGCATCCAACGCTCTGCACCGGGCACACAGCAGATACGTCTGAAGACACAGTCAGTATCGTGGGGAGACAACCGGTAAACCTTGGGCGGCAGCTGATGACGTCACAGGCAGCGACTCTACGCGTTTCACTAAACAGTGTAGCTTCGTCGGGAGTCATGGTGACGCTAAGTGAGCCTCTCTTAAATACCCTCAACAGCATAATCTAATTGGCCAGAATAATTACTTAGACTAGGTGAACACCCATAGTCCGCCAAACATGGGAAATGGGGCGGAAGGGGGGGGGGGGTTAGGAGGAAGGGGGAAAAAACTAAGCTATACAGAAAACGCAAAAACATTATATATACAACTCGGAAAAGATAAACGCGGGAGATATACATAGAAGGAAGCAAAGAAAGAGATTATATTAGTAACATAAATTATAAAAACGGAATAATATCTATTTCAGCATTTAAACCTGCTTTTGATTCAAAACTGTATTTGCACTATTTTGTGCCTTTATTTTTTCACATATTGATACCTGCGCTCCCCTGATCCCAGAGACGTTCTACTATTGAAGTGGATTCTGCAAACCATCCACGTAAGGGTTTTTGAGCTGCAATTTTGTTCTTGTTCACTTTATTCACAATTTATTTAATTATATTTATATTCACTGCGCCACCCTATTTGCACTTTGTTGCACACATTATCACTTGACTGGTTGCGTGCCAAAAAAAAAAAATCTTGGTAGCGCGCCAACACGCGTCCGTCCAATCATGGTGGGGGATTTGTTTTTTCCCGAGCAGGGGAGTTGTAACACGCCAACAGGCAAAATCCAATCGCCCATAGCGACAGGGCGACTGGATTTGTCGACATATATATTTATTTATTTATTTTTCCAGAATTCTGAAGCATCACATATTTGCTGCAATCATTTAAGGATGCCATTCAATGACATGCTTTGAGTTTGTTAAATGCACAATGACCGGTTTTGCCCTATTATACAGTAAGGCGACGTTTTTTCAATAAAGTTCAGTTGCAAAGTACATACTCACCTTTTATAATTGGGCCATGTCCACTTTGCGAGCTAATCAGCAGTCGGATGTAGGAGGGCAAAACAGACGAAGCTCCACCTTGGGGGCCTGAAGCAGCCATGTTGCTTGTGGCAGAAAACTCAAACCAAGAGAGACAGACACAAAGAGAGACAGAGCGGGAGAGAGAGACACAAAGACAGAGAGACGCATTGTGTGGTGTGTGTGTGTGTTAACCTTTTTTTTTTCTTTCGAGCTGCTACTGAAATTTGGGGGGTCGCCTTCTATTCAGGTTCACCCTATAATCGGGCAAATACAGTATATTAGTGTCCAGAGTACTTGGATGGAATTGTATGGGAGTACATAGAAAACAAGTGGGGGCACTCTGGTTGAAAATCAGTGACTGCTGCTTTTTAATGGTTCTGCCATGCTTTAGGGCATTAAACTGAAACGCAGGGTGAGAAGTCCAGACAGGCTTAATGTTGGCAGGCATCCATGACATGTCTAGACAATTTAATTTAAGGTAGCAGAGTGGTTAGATATATTTACATCTACCCAATTACTGGATTCTTATCTTTAGATGCAAACCTTTTGTGATGACTTTTGCTACCAGGTCCTAACGTACTGTTCTTTTAAAAACATTTTTTTCATTTTCTTCACAGAGACAAGATGTTGATAGAATAAATATCTAACTAGCGAACCTGCCATGAACCACTTGGAGGCATCTCAGGAGGGGGAGGTGAGTGAGGAGCCGGGAAACTCGGACGTCAATGAGTCTGTAGAAGCTGACCTTGAGCATCTGGAAGTGGAGGAAGAACAGCAGTATGCCTCGCCTAACTTACGGCAAGCAGCTGAGGAGCTGAAGGGACAGTCTGGGCAAGAGGAAGAGGGCACTCTCGCCAGATCTGCTAGCACAGAAAGCGGCTTTCACAACCACACAGACACAGCTGAAGGGGATGTCATAGCAGCCCAAGAAGATGGATATGATGTAGATCGAGCTCAGGAAAATGAGGACGAGAATACATATGCGGTTCAGTACAGGCCAGAAGCAGAAGAGTACACTGAGAATGCTGAAGCGGAGCACGGGGAGGCTTTGCTTAACCAAACTTTGCCCAACCACCTACACTTCCATGGTCTGGATCAGGAGGAGGCCATAAATGCAGTGTACTCTGGTTATGTCTATACGCACCGGCTGTTCCACCGGGGGGAGGATGAGCAATACGCTGAACCTTATGCAGAGTATGGATTGCAAGAGCATGTGTACGAGGAAATAGGAGACACCCCCGAATTGGACATCAGGGAGGGCCTCCGGCTATATGAGCAGGAAAGAGAAGAAGCTGACAATTATCGCAAGGAAGCACTGGGTGCCCGCCTGCACCATTATGACGAACGGTCTGATGGAGAGTCAGACAGCCCTGAAAAGGAGGCAGAGTTTGCACCGTACCCAAGGATGGACAGTTACGAACAGGAGGAAGACATTGATCAGATTGTGGCAGAGGTCAAACAGAGCATGAGTTCTCAAAGTCTGGACAAAGCAGCAGAGGACATGCCAGAAGCAGAGCAAAACTTAGACATGAGTGAGCCGTCCAATGAGAGCAATGGTAACCTCTCATCTGGCTCTAAAACTGCTGCCAATGCAGGGGAGGTAGTGCAGAGATACAGCAAGGAGAAGAGGGATGCCATCTCACTAGCCATCAAGGACATTAAGGAAGCCATTGAGGAAGTAAAGACAAGGACAATTCGTTCCCCTTATACTCCTGATGAGCCAAAGGAACCTATATGGGTGATGAGGCAAGACATCAGCCCGACCAAGGACTGTGATGACCAAAGGCCACTAGATGGAGATGTAAGTATGTGCAGTACCATGGGCCTTTTGATCTGCATAGCTTTAATCAGCTGCCATCCGACGCTCCCATACTCCATATACAGTGAAGCTCTCAGGTAAATGGAATACTGTAACTCAATGTTTACATGTTAAAACTAAACGTAACTTTAAAAAAATAAATAAAATTATATGCACACTTTTTTAAGAATTGTGAGGAAACAAAACATTTGATTTTTGTTTACTACTTTTATCACCTTTTGATTATACTACACACCTTAATGGTTTCCAACAGTACAAAGAAAGATACTATTAAAATATGTTTCAACTCTTTTTTTAAAATTTTTTTTTGTATTTCTTTATATAAATTATAATGTACATAAAATCATTAGTCTTCAAAACCTTTATCAGCCATGAGAAGGCCGAATACATTATTTATGTAGAGACGATGGGGCCTATTCACAAAGCAGTGATAAGTGGTTTTAAGTGCGATAAATGCCCTTACAGCGCGCTACTGCCTGTTCTGCTATTCACAGAGCACTGATAACAGTGCAATATCGCGCTATAATGGCTTTTTATCACCCATAAACAGTCGGTGAAAAAAAAAGTATGATAGGCCCAAAAATTGCAAACCCGCCTTTTTTTTGCCAGTAACTGCTATTTACAAAGCAGTTATAAGTTTATCGTACTTTAAAAGCTCACCATTTCTTTTCACCAGCTAAAGGCTGGCACAAAAGAGATGGAGACGTGCATAAAAGCATTGTTTTTCTTCTGCACAGCATTAATAAAAGAGGCCAGTGGGGGTCTTCGGATGGTCCCCACGTGTCCAGTGGCCCTTGGGTGGACCCTGTGCGTGTGCGGGGGTCCTCGGGTGGTTCCCGTGGGTGTACAGGTCCCCACGGGGGTCCTCGGGTGGTCCCCGCTGGCCTGCAATACCAATCCTGTGCCGAAAAAATAAAAAGTGCAATGCATTGCTATTACCCGCCCAACCCCCCAAATCATACAGTACCGTAATGGGCAAAATTACTATTATCCAGATATGGATAATAGTGCATTTGTCCATTTAAAATTAAATATCAACCAGCAGCATAAAGTAAATAAAACTTGCACTTACCCCTGCCAACCTGCTAGAATGAAGGCCGTGCTCATCACCGTGCTTGTCCTCAGTTGCCAGAAACAATGAAATAAAAAATACAATCTAATGGCCGCTAACACCTTAATCTGCCCTGCTACCCGCTGATTGGAACAAATGGAGAAGCATCTCTTCCGGTGCTCAAGGTTATATAATATGCATCCGGATTGGTGTAGAAAGTTATATACAGCTCAACCCCGTTATAGCGCGGTCCTCGGGGGCCACCCGATACGACCGCGCTATAACCGGGGTCGCGATAATTAAAAAAAAAAAATGGCCGGCGCGCGCCCGATCAGGAGGAGGAGGGAGGAAGGAGGAGGTGGAGTGAGGCGCCGGCAGCCCTACACGATACCCCAGCAGCCACCGTACTTGCCCCAGCAGACCCGCACCGATCCCCGCCAGCAACCCCGCACCGATCCCTGCCAGCAGCCCCGCACACCGATTCCCGCCAGCAGCCCCGCACCGATCCCCGCCAGCAGCCCCGCACCGATCCCTGCCAGCAGCCCCGCACCGATTTCCCCCCCCCCCCAGCAGCCCCGCACCGATTTCCCCCCAGCAGCCCCGCACCGATTTCCCCCCCAGCAGCCCCGCACACCGATTCCCGCCAGCAGCTCCGCACCGACTCCCCCCCCCCAGCAGCTCCGCACCAATCCCCCCCCAGCCCTGCACCGATTCCACCCAGTAGCCCCACGATGCCCCCAGCAGCCATGACACCAGAGGTAGGGGTTTAGGGGGGGGGCTGTGTGTGTGGTGCTGAGTGTGCAGTGTGCTGTGTGTGTTGGTGCTGAGTGTGCAGTGAGTGTTTGCATTGTGCTGTGTGTGTTTTGTGTGCAGTGAGCAGTGTGTGTGTGTGTGGAAACAAATTTTTTTTGAAGTGAAACTTCCTTAGTGGCACCTCATTCAAACTAGGGCAAAAAAGAATTGTGGAGACAGAAATGAAACGGATGTGACGTCAGTGCTGGCAGTTGAGGCCGGGCTGTGTTCTGGCTCAGCCCGACCCCAACACTGACATCACACCCGCTCCACAAATCAGATGCGGCGGCGGCGGCGATAGCCGCCGGCGCCGCTCCTAATGGCCCCCGCTCCCCCCACACGGCCGCCGCTCCTAACGCTACTATACGTCCCAGTGACGTCAGGCGCTGGTGGGGGAACTCCGTCAGCTGTCTGAAGCTGCTCCGGTCCCACCGCTGTTATTCCTCTTATGTCAGAAGCATACAGACTCCTCTGTCACCCTGCAAGTCCCCCTGCCCCCGGAGCAAACACACTCAAACACACTGACACAAACAAACACACATAATTACATACACATACCTCCGCAGGTGGGCTTGCTGCCACAGGATACACGGGCTGGAGAGTCCTCTGCCGCGGGGCTGGACACTCCTCTGCCGCCGGGCGGGAGACTCCTCTGCGGCGCCGTTCCCCGCCCACTACCATGCCGCGCGCCACGCATGCGCAGAAGCGGCTGGCAGCGGCGCCTGGGAATAGGGTGGTTTGAGCGCGCCGCCGGGGGGGGGGGGGTGGGGAAGGGGGGAGCTTGAGCGCGCCGCCGGGGGGGGAGCTTGAGCGCGCCGCCGGGTTGTGGGGAAGGGGGGAGCTTGAGCGCGCCGCCGGGTTGTGGGGAAGGGGGGAGCTTGAGCGCGCCGCCGGGTTGTGGGGAAGGGGGGAGCTTGAGCGCGCCGCCGGGTTGTGGGGAAGGGGAGCTTGAGCGCGCCACCGGGTTGTGGGGAAGGGGGGAGCTTGAGCGTGCCGCCGGGGGGTGGGGAAGGGGGGAGCTTGAGCGCGCCGCCGGGGGGTGGGGGGGGTATCTGCTCACAAGACTTAGACTGAGCCCCCCGGGTCTGCAGCTCCATCGGGGGTGGGGGGAGTCAGGAGAGAGGGGGCAGGACACAGACAGAGAGACATACGGTACACACAGAGAGATACACATACACTGACAGACACACACACACTGACAGACACACACACACTGACAGACACGCACACACTGACATACACACATTGACTGACACACACATTGACTGACACACACACACTTACTCTGACGCACACACACACACTGACTGACACACACACACTTACTCTGACGCACGCGCACACACTCTGACGCACGCGCACGCACGCGCACACACTGACGCACGCACGCGCACACTCTGACACACACTGACACACGCACGCACACCCCAGTGATGTACCGAACACCGCCCCTGAATGATGTGCCTATTCCTTCCCCCCCACTGTGAGCTCCCCCACCCGCTCAACATTCATGATGCTGGTACTGCTGCCAATAAACACATACACACACACACTGACGCATGCACACTTTGACGCACGCGCACGCACACTGACTGTCACACATACGCACACTGACTGACACACATACGCACGCACACTGACTGACACACATACACTCATTGACCGACACAGAGAGACATTCACACAACACAGAGAGAGAGAGACATACACTCACACACACACACACACACACACACTGACGCATGCACACTTTGAC
>NC_134483.1:165086861-165131861 GCF_040206685.1 Ascaphus truei | reverse complement strand
CTAACATCCAGTAATAAATATAAAACATACAACACATTTGATGGTCGGACATTTACATATCACATACACTGAGTTGCATCAAAGTAATGAAGCAGCCCCAAAGAAAGCAGGGCCTTCTGGCCAGTGGGTTGGTGCTAGAATCCAAAGGCTTCAAGTGATGATAGCAAGGAAATGCTGGAGAGACAACCAGCCGCTTGTTTAACCCAAAACAAAGAAGGGATTGCACAGTCTCTTCAGTGTTGGGAATCATGTCCAGTTATAGCTCAGTAACCACCGGGTCTCTTCACCTGGCAGTACTGGGTGTTGGCAGCAGAAGAGCTTACCAGAGTCCTGGCAGACACGTTTAAAACAGCTGGGAGCAAGCAGGAGGCTGACCTCTGCAAGAAGTAACTATAGTCCCAAGACGGGTGAAGGCTCGGAAGGGTGACCTCTGATTCCTTGGACTTTCCCATGATACTATCAATGCTGAATGAGCACTTGCTTTGCGATCTGTTGCTGTAGGTGTCAGTAGCCTGGACTTTGGTTACTGTGGGCACCTGCTGGGCAGAAGTGGACATCTTCCTCCTTATGATCTCCTGATAAGGGACAGGGTGAGTAGGGATGACCAAACCCTCTGGCACTGCCATGTATGTCAGATGGTTTTGCTGGACAAGAGGTTGTGGCTGCAGAGCTCCATATGGTCTGTAACAACTGAAAGGGGGGTAGACCAGCATCCCATCCCTTAAAAACTCGGGGTGGTGCCTTTTGAACCTTTTCCTCCTTCTGAGGAAGCTGCCATTGTCAAACATGTCTTCTGAGGCTGGGTCCAATGTCCAGTAGTTGCCCTTTCCCGGGTTCCCAGGCTCCCGGGGGATTTTAACAAAGCAGTCATTGAGGGACAAGTTGTGCCTGATGGAGTTTTGCCAGGCTGGGAACTTGTCCTTGTAGTAAGGGAACTTGTTGCTGATGAAGTCACATATCCCGCTAAGAGTCAACTTCTTGTGTGGGCTCTGCAATATGGCCATTGTGATCAGGGCAATGTAAGAGTAGGGGGGCTTCACCAGGTTCCTCTTGGCTTTGCCTCCCATGGGTGGCATCAGGGTTCCCCCACTGAAGCTGCTCTCACTCTCTCCAGACGAGTCGCTCTCAGTCTCCCTGCAGCCAGGCTTTGTGGGTGTCATCTCCCCAACGTCTTGGTCCGCGGATTCAGACTGGAGATAGAAGTGTCGCCGGAGGCCACAACCTTCCGCCAGCGTCTCGTCTCCCAAAATATCAATCTCGTCATCTTCATCACGGACCTTAGCAAATAGCTTCTCATGGGTGCCCCCGCTCTTGGTGCAGAAGCTCATGTCTACTATAGCTGTTCCGCAGAAACAGATCCCAGCAAGACTGCCCCTCTTCAGCGTCCACTACACAAGCACTCTGCAATGTGCCAGGGGGCTTACTGATATCTCCCTGCTTCCCCTCCTCTTTATAAGTGATGTTCCCTTCCTCGGTGCCTGGGGGATCCTGTTGCAGCCCCCTATAGGAACTCAGACCTATCAGCAAGTCATCTGCACTTGAATTGGAGATAATCTGCCAGATAAGCTTTTCTGAGAGGGTCTCAGCACCTGGAAGGGAGGGGCTCTGAGTGATTCAAACCATGCAGAGTGGAAGTGCTAAAGCTCGGGAATAAAAACTCCTCATAGCAATAGACTGATGACCAGCCAATAGTCAGACTATATCATAACACAATGCACCGTCAGGAAAGCTCCAGTTCGATTATTCGCCATTTATGATGAGTTCCCTTCTTCCTACGTTCCCACGTACAGAATGATGCTCATATATTTATGTTGTATCAGCTTCCACTTATATTTCATTTCTAGTGTAAAACACTAGGCACAGGACTGATACCATGTACATGATAGTAATCATGTCCAAATGATGTTTAGTCAAATGCCAAGCCTCTTTTATTTGCACTCCTGTTTTCACAGGCACAAAGATGAATCCCAAACTTGGTTTCAATCATGTTTTTTGGTATTGTAGTGGGAAAAGGACCCAACTTATCTACCAAACTATAAAGAAGAATCATTTTCACTGCGTCCACGTGTGATGACACAGCAAAGGGACTGGATGTGTTTTAATAATGTGAAAACATTGGCACATGGAGAGAAAAAAAATAATTGAATCAAGCCCCAAACTGTTTTCTTTAAGTGAAAATGACTTTATGCGAAGTCTGAGTGGTTAGAACGTGAGTGTGGGAATGTAGTAATTACACCGCCTAGTAAGACAATGCAGAAGCCACGCCTGCCATTAAGAGTGGTTAAACTTAAAGGACTGCCCTGTTTATTCCCCAACCCCCAGCTGCTCCTCTGTGTCTTTGTAAACTTCAGATGTTTTGCAGGTGGTTTTGGCCATGGAAATGGACCAGAATAAAAGGATACCCCACCTGTGAACTAAAAAAAAAAAAAAAAGGTGCTAAAAGGGACTATTAGCCTCCCAGCTCTGCATATGAAGGCAGCCTAGGAAATGGCTCAGCAGCTAAGGGTTTACAGAACACCCTAGGGGGGCTTTCAGGGAAAGACAACAATAACAACTGCAAAACTCTCTATTCCTGAGCTCTGAAATCTGCATGGGATACACGCTGATCTCAATTAGAGGTGATCCCAAAGCTATTCAACAGGAAGAAGATGGCATGGAAAGTTTTAACCATTCGCCTTTATATGACCTGAAGAGAAGCCCCTGTTGTAAACTGAGGGGGGATCCGTAAATATAATTATGGGACTACATTTAAGCTTTAGTTTGTGTCTCTTGTCGGGCCTCTATACTTCTCCATAACCTCTCTGCGTGGGTGGTATGATAACGCCTGTAATGCTTTGATGCCTTTACAGGACACATTCATTGAGGCGTTAAAGTTGGAAAAGGGTTTGTTTTATTTTTTAAAAACATGCGCCCACATATCACACATAAAGTTGCACTACAGTACAGTACATAACGTTACAGGAGATACCCCAAGTACATAATATTATTCTTGCTGTATAATATATTTCTCTTCAAAAAGTGTCCCTAATCAAACACACACATATTAATAATAATTCAATATTATAATCATACTGTATAAAAACACGTAAATACAAAAAAATAATAAGCCACGTTAAACAGGACAAAGAATTTATTTTAAAGTATTTATTTTGCTGGTCTGCACTATGTTCAAGTATTTTGTTAGCAAATTATATATTTTAATAATAACTTATGTATGATACATAACTGTTACAAACAAAGAAAACATATATTTTTGAAAGTACAGCCAGATTGCAAATAATATTGCAAAACAAACAAACACACAAACAAACTTGTATTCCTTATTTGTGGGGATTCTTAGTAAAAGAAAAAACAGAAAACAAACTAAGGCAGGCATTTTTTTTTTTTGCGCTTTAGAAACAAAAGCAATGTATTGAGCCCCATCGAAAAATGAGGAGTGCAGGGAAGGGTATAGTACACACAAGCGGGAATCAAGCACAGTTTTTCTCCTTGATTTGTTTGGTTTGGGAAAAGCTTTGTTATCCTTTTAAACGATAATGCAACCAACAAAGAGGTAAGAAAAAAAGTACACACTGCTGTCTTTATCAAAAGAAGGTCCCATCCCCACTGCCCCTTACCACAGCCCCCCTCCTTGGAGTGTCAAAGAGCAGACCCCCAGTGCTAAGCATCCTCATGGGGCCTTCCTGTGGAGTTACCATAAGAAAGGGCTCTGTTACACATGCCATTGGCTTTAAGCATTGCAAAGGTGCAGGTGCTAATCTGTGAATAACTGTTTAGATGATGAGAAAATTAACCCCAGCTTGTGACTTTTGACATTGGCAGGTCAAGGGGTTGATTTTTTCCACACTTAGCTAATACTTGTTCTTTGCAGGGGAGGGGTTCATTTTGGAAATCACTTTTATTGTTTAGCTTTCTCCTGAGAACATCTCCATGCAAGAGAAGGAGGATTTGATGTTACAGTTTCAGGAGAGTATTCGATTAAAAAGAGTGGTGGCATGCCATTGAATATGTATTATGTTACATTAAAACAAGTTGTTATTTAACGTTTTCTAGTTAATAGTTGTAAATGACATCTTCACATCACTGTATCAGGGGCTATCTATCAATATCTTCAAGCTGCAAACATTGGGGCAAAAATACAGCAAAGCAACCTATTTATCAAGCAAACATATCCTATTGTATCTTATGAACCCTTTTCATTGATAAATCTGTGGACACACCCACACGCCTTTTTAAATGACACAGGCAAAACTTACACATTTTGTTAATATTTATATGTTTATATATATGTACTACGATTTTTTTTGACTTTTTTGTGCTTCCAAATTTCACTGCTTAAAAGAAATATAAACTTTTAAAAATGTGCATCCTGTCTATGAAAACATTGCATAAAAGATGAGGCATCATTTGTTGTTTGAAATTATTTTTTTAACAAATCCTTAATGAGGGATGTAATTTCAATGAAAACAGAATGTTTATTTTTTTTATTTATAACTAGTATTAGCAAATATACATGATTAGTGTAATATTATGTAAAATAACCATTCTGTGAAAACAATATATATTTTTAACCTATATAATGAAACATCCATACTGCATTAAATACGTTTTTTGGTTGATTTATAGCCACTTCATTTTGCGCTGACACCCAAGAGTCTTTTTTAGCATTTCCACACTTTATATATAACTTTTATTGATTTTGTGGCGCACATGAATATTCTTTTTTAGTACACACCAAGTGCAGTCAATTTGTGTGCGCTAAAACCAATGAAAAATATTTTCTTAGATGCAGCTGGTGAAGGTGAAGACATTTGAGCTTTGTACATAAGTGCACACAAGTGACATTTAAGTAGTTTGACATGCACCATAAAAGTTGTGTGCAACCCTTAGTACATAGGCAGACTGATGACTTTTGTCCAACAGGGATAAATAGGTTTTGAAGACCACCTTGCTCATCCATCCATACTCTCTCTCCATACTTTACAAGTGCTCCTGAAGGGCTCAGTATGTGCAAATAATTTGTAAAATCCATAGTTTTAAGACAAAAGAAAGTTTGGGTAGCATTAAACTCAAAGGCTAAATGTTTCTACACCATCTGAGGGCCCATAGCCAGTGGGGTAGCTAGACATGTGCGGGTCCCCGGGCAAAAAAAAAAATCAGAGCCCCCTCCTGTCTCGCTCTCTGCTCTCTCTTTTCTCTCTCTCTCTTTGCTCTCTCTCTGCTGTCTCTCTTTGCGCTCTCTCTCTCTCTTTTCTTTCTCTCTTCTGTCTCTTTGCTCTCTTTTTTCTCTCTCTTTGTTCTCTCTCTCTCTCTTTGCTCTCTCTTTCTGCTCTCTCTTTGCTCTCTCTGCTCTCTCTCTCTCTCTCTTTGCTCTCTCTCTGTATCTCTGCTCTCCCTCTCTCTCTTTCTGCTCTCTCTTTGCTCTCTGCTCTCTCTCTGTATCTTTGCTCTCTCTGTATCTTTGCTCTCTCTCCCTCATGTCTTTCTTTTCCCTCTTATGTATTTCTCTCTTGTACTTCATTTTCTCTTGTCTCTCCCTTCTTGTATCCTTTCCTTTTCATGTTTGTTTTCACCTTGTGATTTAACCCTTCCCCTCCCTCTCAGCTTTCCCAGCATGTCTCTCAGGCTGCAGCTCCAGCCCCACTACTTGAGGCCCCGCCCCCTGACCTAAGCCCCGCCCACCCACAGAGGCTCTGCAGAGGAAGGCATTTTCCCTCAGTCCTTCCTAATAAATCTTAGGGCCCCGCCCCCGACCCCACCCACCTGCAGAGGAAGGGATTTCCCTCGGAACTTCCTTCCTGCATCCCAGGCCCCGCAATGTACCGCAGACAGGGGGAGGAGGTGGGGGGGAAGAGCAATGCCCCCCCAAGAGTGTGGGCCCTTGTGCTTTGCCCGGGCTGCCCTGGCTATAGCTACACCCCTGCCAACTGCACAAAGTTAGTTATGCACTAAGGTAATTTTGAATAAAAATTGTCAATAAATGGAAAAATTAACAAATTTGGTTAATGATACTGGTGCTAAATTTCTAAAAGTCTTGATCATGTAGCTAGCACAAACAGACATCCCAGGAGTGAATGGTACTACAATATTGCTGATAATATCAGAAACATGCTCTCCGCTGACTCGCAGGAGACGGGAAATAGACCTTCGAGACCTAGAGAAGAAGTAGGTTTAGGAGGTAGAGGAACAGGCCACGCCGGAGGAACCTCCTAGAGCGTTGGAAAGTGAAAACCTAAGCGCAGAAGAGGAAAAGGGAGAAGATCGTGAGGAGGACGGACGAATACCCCGTCTCTTTCCATATTATGTTCCAATCCCTCTTTTTTGTTTCTTTTATTTTTCCTGGTTACATATATGTGTTACGGCATAAAACTGTCGCTTCATATGCAGTCCAATGTATACCTTGTTGTATGATGGTACATCAATAAAATCTGAGTTATAAAATAATAATAATAATAATAATAATAATAATAATAATTTTCATATAATTTTCTGTGCATCAATGTATTAAGGTAATTTCTCCAATGTTCATTCTGTGTGCATAGTGATTTGTGAGCATCAATTATAGCATTAGGCCGAGGTCATACTAGGCGGGCATGCGTGCGACGGAGACGCACGCCTGCCGCAGAGGCGTTTTGTGGCCTAGGGGGAGACGCAATGGGGAGGCATGGTGCAGGCGTGCCCGTGAAATCACATGAGCGGTTTGCCCTCATTGGTTGAACCGCGCATGTGACCCGGCTGTCCCGCGGCAAAATCTTATTATTTTGTCTGCTCGGCAATCGCGCGCTTGGTCGCGCCTGGTCGTGCGTTCTATGGCCTGCCTCATAGAGGCACGGCCTTTTGTTCGTGTCACGCACGCGGTTGCACTAAGCATGGACGCGACCTTAGGGAGGAGTTCCACGAGGCATATATTATAATGAAGTGTATCAAACTGCGTGTCTCTTCCGTATATATTTCCCCCTTCAAGTGTTTTGCTAGATGCGGCAGATGTAAGAAATTTAAAGTATGTGTGTTACATTAACCATTAACATTTTTTCCTCGTGTTGATATATTGCCCACAAATTCTCTTTATAACTGGGATATAAAGACGGAAGGATGTTACTATTACATAAAACAGTTATTCCTCACCCTCTCCATTGAAATATCCCCCCAAAGTCAGACATTGCCAGCCCATAGCTAATAAATTATCAAGGACACAAGGATGCTCTTTTCTATATGTTCACATGTGATTGACTGTTATCTCCAAAATGTGTCTGCGGTTTAGATAACATATTTAGCTGATGGGTGATTACGATCTGAAGTATACTGACTTGCTGGTATGTATCCAAGCTTGCTCCAGGGCAAAAATACGTTGGTTTTACACAATAATACGACTCGCATTAAACAATGCTCAAGCTAACACGTTAAACAGAGTGTGTTGTCTTCTTAACCATTGGTTTCAATAGCGCAACTATTAAATAACACACCAGTGCTGTTAATAGCAGCGGTAACATCTGCTACATCTGCATGTGTGTCTTCGGAAAGTATGGGGAGTGTGCACTGGCTTTCCCAAGGACAGTTATAGTTACATGAGTGAAGAAACTACAGGCATCCCTCGATACATGGCAACTTGATATATTGAATTTCGCTGTAAAGGAATTTATAGATTAGGGAAGAAATTCGATATGTAGAATGTTAAATTCCCATTCACGGAATTTTGAATCTCTAAATGATACATTTAGGGTGGAGGAGGGTGGAATCGTACAGTGCACGGTCTGCCGTCTGTCCTAGCACAGTTCATACTGCTCTAGGGTGTTTATGCGCTTTCATACTGACCTGGTTTCCCCGCGCTCTTCATGCTGCCCAAGATTGGTTAGTTCCTTTGTGTTGATCATGCCTGGTACCTCCCTGTCCCTACCATTAACCCCTATCACACCACATCTCCCCGCACCACCAAACTCACAAGGCGATCACCAGTTTATAGTAAGTACGGTATTTTTAGTTTATGAATTATTTTGACAATTATTATTAATATTTTATCAGACAGTTATCAATTTCCCAATAAATATGTGCATATAAAAAGGTTTGCCGCATTCTTAATTGTGATTTTATTATGGGTTGGGGCTGCATTTTGTTCCGTAGCAACGCACCTCCGGCCATATAATGGAAGGCAATAGGAAAATAGGGTGCGATATACGGTATTTGGCTTTATGGACAACTTTTCAGGAACGTACCTGTTCCGTATACCGAGGGTTTCCGTTTCCTGTATAGGAGGAATCTGTCAGGGTTGTGTCTAGACAAACTAAACAGAGTTGTTTACAATGCAAGCGACAATCTTTCAACAAAGTTATAAATAAATGAAGACTCAAATGTAATAATAACCCCTTCAAATCTCACAGGGCAGAAGTGCATTGACTAATGATAATACATCATATTGAACTGAAACAGATGCACAATGATTTATACGTCTGAAATAGGTGTTGCAAAGATAGACTGTGAAACAGTAACATTTAATATTCTCACTGACAGGATTCACACCTCTCCTTGCCATTCAGATTACATGCACTTGGACATCTGGTTAACCATTGTAAGTAATTGAAGAAGTAAAAAAAGAGTCAAGTTACAAAACAACTCTTTTAGGTGACTTGGGTTTCTCCTTTTACATCTAAACTGCCAACATCTTGATCACTTTCCTGAGATATACTGTATGTAATTCTACAGAAGTGTCCTACTGTGGTGTCATTTCAGTAGATGCAGGTTGCTTTCCGGCACAGCAGTACTGTTTGATGGCGCTCAATCTCCCATTCGGAGGCACTAATCCTGGAATCAGAGATTTCAATAGTATTTGTTCTTGGACCAGTTGTAGAATCAGATCAGAATCCCACAACTGTTCAATGTAGCAGCATCAAAATATACTAGCTCATAATGGACAATTTTGTGCAGTAACAATTGCAGGTCACCATTTATTGCTTTCCATGTAATCCTTGCCAGTACTGTTTTGTCCCAATTAAGGAGGTGTGCAAGTCCATTTGACAATTGTTTTTAAATGGTTGATGAATTTACACTTTACATTTAAGTACACAGACAACATTGCAGGGTTATGAGTTGCAATGATACACACTGAATTTCAACATGCTGACACAAATACTGGAAGTTTCAGTTGCACTAACCCCTTTGCACTTGCCGTGGACCTCAAGATTTTCTTGAAAGTTTATGTAGATGTTTAGGCCAATCCACTTGTGGCCGGAAGGTGCCAAGGGGAAGCTTATTTTTTTTCTCAAAGCTACTTGAAACAAAAAGTATTCAGACAGACTACAGTAGTTATAGTAAACAAAACTTCACAGTTTGTCAACTGTCTGCGTTTCATGCAAAAATTCACTTTGAAACTGGCACCATGCTACATCATTCCCAAATATGGCCTTGCAAAGTCAGTGTGCACAAGTTGACAAGGAGATGATGGCCACTCTCACAGATACATTGGTGTTGGTTTATGGTTGGCATTAGAGATGGGCAATTTTTTTTGTCAAATTTGGATCTGTCTCGGATCAGCTGGTTCCTTTGTTTTGCGTATTTCCGTGGATCAGTCTCAATAAAGCCAATCCGCCTTTCCAAATTTTTTGTCTCCCTTTCTGGCAATCCGCACGATGGATTCATAATTCAAACTGAAAACTGTTATCTGCTAAAACATAAAGTATAAAAATTAAAAAAAACAAGAAAACATTATTTACTTAATAATAGTTTTTGTGTTAACGTGCTGTGATTGGATGGAATTTCAGTGATATGGGCTCTCTGGCCTTCATTATTCCCATAAGTCTGTGATTCTTGTATATTAACTTGATATACATATGTAGCACCTGTTCCCCCACCTTCTGTGAGATTATGTGGCTACCTGATGTTACTGGTGCGGTGCATACCTGTGAGGCTGGAACAGGAGGTCTTGAGATACTCCGTGGTGGTGTGGGGAGGCATCAGGACAGGTTTCGTGTTAATCCCTCAGGTTTCAGCGCCCCCAGCCAGCGAGGATCCTGGGGTGACCAGGATGGTCCAAGCTTACACTCCTTTTGTGAACCAGGCAGTTATCCGCACAGATAGAGGTTTAAATGATGATAGGTGTTCTTACACAGCAAGTCACAGCATTCCCTTCTGCAACACTCCCTTTGCATAAGGCCATGCAGGCCCCATCTAGCTCCTTATCCTTAATGGCACACAGGATAACCACACTCCCACTCCGCAGGGGGAGGAGACAGAACTGCCTGAATTCTAGGAGAGTGTCAGTATATCCCTAGGGTGTGGATTTTACCCCTGCCCCATAGAAGGGCACGTCTGATACTGACAAGCATCACATTTAGGTCATGTGACCCAGCCAGTATCCACCCAAGGCTGACACCCTCTGGTTGTTGCTAAGCTCGCCCCTCGATACAGTCACAATGCATCCAGGCTGCAATAGCAAACTAGGCTTATTGGGCCTTATTCAGAGAAGGTTCATAAAAAAATCACCAGTGAATTTAAAATGAGTGTTTTTGGGGCGTTGCTATCACGGTATTCAGAAAGGCTCGATTATCAGTGATAGCAAAATGCCCAAAACGGGCGAGTTGCTGCCAGCGAGAGCATCGAGCCTCTGAAAAGGCCTAAACCAGCGATTCATTTCTGCTGCAGAGAGCCGCCTCTCCCAGCTGAAATGTCGCCCGAAAAATATTTATTTAAATATATATTTCTTTAATAGTGTAGAGGTGCAGGGGGTCTCCGGAGCTGAACCACGTTGGTTTTATGTCCGGGGACCCCCTGCTTGCCGAGATACAGGCCTCTTTATGGGGTGCCAGGAATCTCCTATGCAAGGAAATGTCCCGGTCACGTGACGCGGGACATTTCAATGCAGAGGGATACCGGCACCACATAAAGAGGCCTGTATCTCGGAAAGCAGGGGGTCCCCGGACATGAAACCAACGTGGTTCAGCTCCGGAGACCCCCTGCACCTCTACACTATTAAAGAAATATATATTTAAATAAATATTTAAAAACACATCAATACACGCCCCCCACCCCCCCTCCGCCCAAACCCATACAGTACAGTAATGGGCAAAATAACTATTATCCAGATATGGATAATAGATTCTTTGCCCATTATTAAACACTGCAGTAGCATACATAAATAAAATAAATAAATAAAGTTATACTTACCACAACAGCAGCTCCCTCTGTCCTCTGTTGCCAGAAAGCATATATAGAAAATAAATACATTCTAATGGCCCGTAACCCCTTAATCATCTTAGCGGTTCCTAACCGCTATAGTTATTAAGGGGTTAACCCACCCCTGACTGACTATACCCACCCTATACCAATTGAGTAGTGTAGTGGTACATCATACCCATATAATAATAATATGGGCATGATAAGCCTCTATAGCACTCAATGGGCACCCTAATAAAAATACAGTAATACATAAGACACACAATAATAAAAGCCAACTAAACTACCAAAAAACACACTTCACTAAATAAAAAAAGTAGCCAGCTAATCCAATCAATATAATCAATAGCAGCATCAACATTGAATTAATTAAACCATTAACCAATCTAAACAATTCCGAAAGCAACTCAAAATGAATAGTAACACTAACCAATGTAAAAAATGAATTAATCAAACATTAATGAATGTAACCATTAAAAGACAAATAAATAAATTAAAACAATCTCTGAAGTATCCATAAAACACGAGCTAACATAATATAACATTAAGTACAAGCGAACACCAACCGCAAACCTTTTATTACATTAACCATAAACAAACAATCACATCCACATCATTAACTGCAATAACAAGCGAGAAATGCCCCCAAATATTGGCATAATAATGTATAATCTGTACCCTAAAGAGGTACAGATTAATATATTATCAGTCAATGTGCCTCCCCCAAAAAATAAAAAAACACATCCAAAAAATAAACCTGTAATTAGAGACATTTACAAACATTGAATATTTTACTTACCATTAGAAGCAGTGGCCCTCCGACTCCCGGGGTAACAGGAAGCTCACGTACCTTGAAATCAATTTTTAGGGCTGCGATGGGCTGCGATATGCCGCGACACCCGACTCGCGGGTCTCTGAATAGCGTGAGTTTATCAACCATCCGAAAATGGTCGATAAGGGGCTGATCGCTGCTCAGTCAGCTAATTTCGGATGGAGATAAATTTTTGTGTCGATACAGGCCATTATCGAGCACTTATCGAGGCTATCTGAACACGAGTAGCCATTTTGGTCGATAAGTGCTCGATAAGGGCCTTATCGAGGCTTTCTGAATAAGGCCCATTGAGAGAGCGTAACCCTCACAGAGCCTGTGCCTAACAGGACTTATACTGTGAGGGCCCAAAAGAAGGATAGCGGCCGAAGGGCTAGGCTACACATGTAGCAGTAGTTATTATTACTATTGATATTACTGTTAAAATAATCCCAAGAATAATTATTAAGCTTTGAGTTCCAGAACAGTTTATTAATTGTTACTCTGACAATTTTTTGGAAAGGACAGTCTTAGATAATATATCCAGTGCTGTACTCCAGCTTGATTTTTCCCCCATTCTCTACTTGTACACTATTGGCGGCGAAGGGCACAGCTTTAATCACTTAGTGACACTAATAACCATTCACTCTAGTGTCAAAAAGGTATACCTTATTTGATGGAAGGAAAGTGGGACCTAGTTTAACCATAAAACAATAACCAGGCATTTAACCAGCTGCGAGTGACTTTCAGTGAAGTGGGATCTGCCAGTGCCGGCCCAGTGCCTAATACCTAATGTGGACCTCATGCAGCACGTTTCTGTGATTGTAGTAGTATATCAACATGAATATATAGCATCAATTTATATTATTGATTTTTGTGTGAAAAATAATCCCAAGGAAAATTATTAAGATTTCAGAACAGTTTGTCCTGTCAATTTTTGGGTAATCAATGTTGGCATCCCGGGCCCAGTGTGTCAGGGACCCCATGTGCGGTGGTGCCAGTGTAATAATAATAATAATAAAAAAAGTGTCAGAAAAAAAAAATGCTGTGGGGTATGGCTGCGGTGGCACGATCGGGTCCTCGGGCTTGTTGTGCAAAAATCCGTCCGGCAATCCCTGTGGGCATGCGCAGAGGTCTCGACACGCATGCGCAGTGAAGCACGGTGTATCCGCTCCCCCCAGCTCCCAACTTGGGACAAAGGGGAAGCGCCTGGACGAGTCCGCGCCCGCTATCCCGGCTCCCCTCGCTCCCAACAACCAAGCTCACCTCGCACCCGTCAACCCAGCTCCCTTCGCGCCAGCCTCCTGGCCCGGGCAGCAGCCGTGTGGACCAGAGGCTGGGGGAAGAAACTAAATTCTCCTGCGGGAATTAGACCGCAAGTCTACCCCCCGTGCCTACCTCACGCTTCCCCCTGAGCCTGCCTACCTCCCGCCCCAGGCAGCAGCCACAGGGATCAGGGACAGGGGGGGAAGCGAGGCAACAACTATGGGCAAACCTTCGTCTGAAGTGTCTGTCGGTCAGGTGAAGCAGGAAGCAGTACCCACCTGTCAAGGTCAGTCACCCACCCAGTCACCCACCCAGTCACCCACCCAGTCACCCACCTAGTCACCCACCCAGTCAAAGTCACCCACCCAGTCACCCACCTAGGCAGTCAGTAACCCACCCCCCTTCCATCTCCCCTCTGAAATCAGTCCCAAAACCTGCAAAATGAAGGCTCCCCTCTGGCTGGTTGAAGGCTCCCCTCTGGCTGGTTGAAGGCTCTCCCTCTGCCCCCCACCCCCCACCCAGGCCCATACTGAATCCCCCCCAGGCCTTTTGTCACATTGGAAGTAGCATTGGGTATCTTTGTCTTTTGTTGAAAATATTAAAATAAACTGATTGCATTTTTCCATGGTAGGTGCGCTATGGGTTGGGGGGTAGGAGGGGGGGTCGGGGGTTTGCTCCTTTCATTTGTTCTGGGCCCATGATTTCTGTTGCACCCTGCCAACAATCCTTGCCTTCCCTTCTGTTTTGGCCATCCTGGTCCTACCTGCTCCTGGAGCTCCCATGACAGAAAACAAAAGCCATCTCTGGACATCGCTGAAACAAATTCTTTCCTTCCTGCTTCAGAAGACCCCACCCGCTTGTATTGGAGGAAGATAAGTACTTATGTTTTTGAAAAAACCCTGCTTGGGATGTTGAATGGTTTTTTTTTACCACAAAGTGTTCTTCGGGATTTTTTGTGCATTTTCTCCCTGAGAAGAATTCCCTTAGTTAATTTATTTTTTATTTTCCTGCAGTAACTGGTGTCACCACTGTAGACTTTCAGACTTCTACTTCAAAGACAAACTTGATTTTCTTTGGTTACTCTGCACTCAAACAAATGTATAAAAACATAACATACTGTATGGGGTGCAGACAATGAAACAAAAATTAAAATGCAATTTATTATAACAAAGTTGAATAAAAGATCCCTTACATAATGTTGTTTAGCAAGTGTCCTGGATGCCTGCTGCTGGAGTCCTTATGAGTCCTGTTAATGGAGAACCGCCCTCTGCTTGCTGCTTTTTTTTTTTTTTTTTCAACTTTGTTTTTATTAGTTTTTTGTGCATACACATCAAAGAATACAGAATGTTGTCAAGTATTTCAGGTATACACCAAACTTACAGGAATACTTTACAAGTAACGGACGAACATTGGGGGGACCACAGGACAGGACACAGACAGACTGACAACATCTAAGGACAGGGCAAAGAGGGGGGGGGGGTAGGGATGGGGGAGCGGCCAGGGAGAAGCGCTGGTTCCACGTGTCTCGGGAGTCCTTCACCACCACTGCCTTTGCTCTGCTCCAGTCCACCTCTCAGAGGAGCCCAAATCCGGTTCACATCAGATTTTCGTTGGTCGGTGAATCGCTTCACCACTGTACCTCGGGGGGAGCCCTACTGTCCGGTCGTCCCGTCCAGCTCCCAGCCCAACATCCAAGGAGAACCCACCTATCTCTATCAAAGCCATATTGTGGCCTCATTCATCCCCTGAATATCAGTCTGGGCAAGCCATAATGACCATACTTTTTCAAATTTGTCGGCTGAGTCGTTAACTAAACTCGTTAACTTCTCCATTCTGCAAATGAACCAAATTCTGTTTCTGATTTTATCAATAGAAGGAATCGCATTCTGATTCCACAGTGCTGCGGTCTCGCACCTCATAGCGGTAGCAAAATGTGCTATCAGCTTGTTACCCGATCTAGATACCTCGTTTGTAGGTTTACCTAATAAAAATAGCCACGGGTCCAGCTGAATTTTGAGCCCTAAAAAGATCCTCTGCAGCCAATCGCGGATCTGGGTCCAGACCGGCACTAATCTCGGACAAGACCACAGCATGTGCACCAGGTCCCCCTGTTCCCCGCACTGCCTGGGGCAGAGCGGGGAAGCCCCCCGGACGAATTTAGCTAATCTGATTGGGGTGAGATACCACCTTAATAATACCTTATATGAGTTCTCCTTCAATGTCGTGCATATGGAGCTCGAGGCCGCAGCTTTGAACACCGCGGCCCAGTCCTCGTCCTCTAGTTGTGCCTGGAGATCCTCTTCCCATTGTGCCACGAAACGGGGTTTGACTGTCCTGTCTGAGTCAGTATTCACCACCTCTCTGTACAACGCAGAGATCAGTCCCCGCGTGTCTGCTCCGCGCACGCAGAGCTGTTCGAATTTGGTCAGCGGTGGTCTCACCGGGTGTGCGTTATAAAATGCCCGGACCTGGAGGTACCTCATAAAATCAGTGTTAGGTAAGTCCGTTTCTGACTGTAATAGTTCGAAAGATTTGATCTTGCCCTTAACCTCCAGGTCCTTCAATCGACTAATCCCTAATTGCCGCCAGCGCGGGAAGCATTTTTCTGCCAGCCCAGGAGCAAAGTCCGGGTTGCCATATAAAGGAGCCATCAGTGTGTGTTTGGAGGTCAAAGAGCAGCTAATTTTAGAAGCCCCCCAGACCGAGAGTGAGTTGAGCACAGAGGATAGAGGAATGAGTATATCCTTCACCCGTGTCCTCGGGTACCAGATCAGGTCCCTGAGCTCAAGCGGGGCGCACACCTCCTTCTCCAGTGCCACCCACCTCCTGAGCCCGGGGTCCCCATGCCACTGCGTGATTTGGCACAATTGTGCCGCTTTATAGTAGGATATGACGCTCGGAACTGCCAGTCCACCAGCTTCCTTGGCTTTCTGCATAATTTTTCCTTTAATCCGTGGTTTTTTATCTTTCCAAATAAATTGAGAAATAGCTTTTTGGAGCCCTGTAATGTCTGCTCTAACCACGGCAACCGGGAGAGTTTGGAACAGATATAGAATTCGGGGAAGGATGTTCATCTTGACACTATAGATCCTCCCCAACCAAGAAATACCATATGCCTTCCACTCCTGCAGCTCTTTTTTGAGAGTCCTCAACAGTTTGGGATAGTTAGCCGAATATAAGGAGCTCACCTTTTTTGTGATCTGCACTCCTAGGTATTTCATGGCGGATGGTCGCCATCTAAACTCAAAGTTGAGTTCTATCAGCTTCTCCATTTCTCTTGGCATGTATAGGCTTAGGGCCTCTGATTTAGCTTGATTTATTTTGAAGCCAGAGATCTGGGCAAAACGCTCTAGAAGCTCGAACAGATTGGGCAGCGAGATGAGCGGCTTGGCAAGGGTTAGAATAATATCATCCGCGTACAGAGCCACTTTGTGCTCCTGCGAATGGATCTGTACCCCGGCGATATCAGCGTTACTCCGAATTTGTGCTGCGAGTGGTTCGATGCATAAGGCGAATAGCAGGGGCGAAAGCGGACAACCCTGTCTCGTACCACTTTTAATTGGGAATAGTTCCAAGGGGAATCCCTGGTGAACCACCCTGGCTGATGGTGCCGTATATACTGCCTTAACAGCCTGTTGGAATTTGCCTCCAAACCCAAATGCGCCAAGCGTGGACTCCAGGTATGGCCAATCAATCCTGTCAAAGGCCTTTTCCGCATCCAAGATTAGGGCTACACCCCGAATCTCATGGCTCCCATAAAGTCTATTATTTCCACAATTCTTCTAGTGTTGTCGGCCGCTTGTCTACCTCTAATGAAGCCAACTTGATCCGGGTGGATGAGCCTTGGCAGGATTACATTTAATCTATTGGCCAGCAATTTAGAGTAGATTTTTACATCTGTGTTAATTAATGATATTGGCCGGTAACTTTGGCAGCTAGTGGGATCCTTGTCCTCTTTATGAATTACTGAGATCGACGCCTGGAGCATCTGTCCCGGGAAGGGCTCTCCTGCTAATACTCCATTAAACAGCTGGAGCATGTGCGGAGCCAAAACTCCGATAAATTTTTTATAGTACAGGTTGGAGAACCCATCCGGGCCTGGGGCTTTTGATGCTTTTAAGTTTTTTACTACCGCCTCTAGTTCTTCCCTTGTGAAGTCTCGTTGAAGAGCCTCTCGCTCCTTTCTGTTTACTTGTGGCAAGGCTGCGTCTGCTAGGAATTTCTGTAGATTACTACTTGTCCTAGCATTGTGAACTACCTTCTCTCCATTATATAGCTGTTCGTAGAATTTCGCGAACTCCCCTACTATGACTTTAGGGTTTGAGGAACTCTGGCCTCCTGCTGTCTTAATAGATTGAATGTTAAAATTTGGTTTCCGATTACGGAGTCTGGTGGCTAGCATAGTGTCCGGTTTGTTAGCTTTCTCATAGAACTTCCTCTGCGTCCAACTCATGTCCTTCTCCGCCCGGGAAGTAAGGAGGAGGTTTAGCTGAATTCTAACATCCTTCAACTCCCTCAGAGCATCATCTCTACCTGTCCGGTTATGTAGAATAGAGAGCTCATGTAACCTGTGATAAAGCTGGGATAATTTGATAATTCCTTTTTCTTTTTCCTATTTGCCGCTATGCCGATTAGTACCCCCCTAATCGTGGCCTTATGAGCCTCCCACAACAGTGAATGGGATTCCACACTGCCACTATTTATCCGGAAATAATCTGATATTTCAGACTTCACTTTGTTTTGAATCTCCGGGATTTTAATTATTGATTCATTTAGCTTCCAGTTTGCTCCTGGGCTGGCATTACCCAATTGAATGCATCTCAGCTCTACCGATGCATGGTCCGACCAAGTAATATCATGTATGCTTGTATCGGAAATTTGTGGGACCATTCTGCTCGATACAAAGAAGTGGTCAATCCTACTGTAGCTGTCATGTGGGTGGGAGTAGAAAGAATAACTGCGGTCTCCCTGGTGCTGCTCTCTCCATATGTCCACCAGGCTAGTCTGTTTGAGGCCTTTCAGTAGTGAGATATTCCCTTCTCTCTTATTGTTTTTCTGGGACGTGGACCTATCTACCTTTGCATTCATGACTGTGTTAAAGTCGCCACCTAGAATTATTTGTCCCTCAGCCCATAACTGAAGCTTCTGAAAAAATGTGTTGTAAAAGTCTGGTTGACCTTCATTTGGCGCATATATACACGCTAGGGTCATTCTGACCTGCTTAAGGAGCCCGACCAGCACTAGGTACCTTCCCTTCGGGTCCCTTTTAATATTTTCAACCTGGAAGGGGGTGTGATTTTGAAACAGGATAGCTACACCTTTCTTTTTCTCCGCCCCTGATGCTAGGAAGAACTTTCGAAAGTTAGAATCGAGGAATTTCGGGTTATTACGCGAGCTGAAGTGAGTCTCCTGTAGGAAGACCACGTCAGCCCGTCTCCTCTTGAACTCAGTGAAAGCGACTCTTCGCTTGTGTGGACTGTTGAGCCCTTTGGCGTTTTGCGAGATAAAAATTACCTCCATTTTATGTAGCAGTGTCTGTGTGGACCTAATATGTAAGCCGATCTGATCTTACCCCAGACCCTGGACATGTTCTGTTCGTGGACTTTGTAGTGCAGACTCCAGAAGCGCCTATTCAACCCACCGCCTTTTGGGACTGGAGAGGGAAAGGGAGATAACATGAGGGAGGAATACAAACATATAACACATATAAACATCATGAGAACCGTATTGGTCCTAAGAGACCTCGGGTTCAATGCCCGGTGGAGATATTTTCTCCCTGGACCCCCCTCCCCCCTGGTCCATCTCCGTGGCTTCCATAACTCGCCACAGATCTCCGGGACAGTGCCAGGTAGGTGGGACATGACCCCCCTCCTGGCGAAGACGCACATGCCTGCAGGCAGAGTGGTGGCTGCACTCCCCCCCGCCGGCCGCTCTGTGCGTTACAAAACCTATCAACTAGCGTCACTTCTATTTATTTTATTAACTCTTATTAACCTATACTTAACCTTTTAACTACCTTGAGCTCTATTCGTGAGCTCCTATCTCTTATCCGAAACTGAAACTACAACTACACACCCTGTGCTGCTCCTGCTCTTTCTACCGCTGACTACTTCTTCCTCTCCCTATCTACTCCTCTCTGCTCTCTGGCTCGGACGCCCACCCCCTTTCCCCCTCCCTCTGGGATCATACCTAACCACTCGCTGCCGCATATCTGTTATCCCTATCGTGAGCCCCCTGCTTGCATCGCTCCTGTACCCCTCTGTCCTCACTCATGTCCCTTATTCCCTATATACTATATATACTTTGTATACTATACCATGCTACTATAATATGCTATAGGTAGGACAACTATACATGTATTTGCTATATTAACCCATTTGCCTCCTGGCACTTGCGGGGGCCTTCGCCTCCCCCCCCCCCCCCGCTCCCCCCCCCAGTTCAGAGTTACCCCCTCCCCTAGCGGCCAGGCAGCCTCCTTCTGCACCGCTAACTCGAGTCCTTCCTGAGGAGTTCAGTATGCCCCGCGATCGCTTCCCTGGTTGTGGAGCTCGCGTGCCCCCGCCAGAGGAGACCGCTTCACTTCCTGAAAGTCGCCTCTCTTCCGACGTCATCTTGCCGTCTGCCGGGTCTGTTAGCCGTGCCTCTCCTCCAACTCTCGCGAGATCGGGTCCTGTGACGTCATCGGTGTGGGCGTGTTATGCTCATTCAGCGGTGGGCTGCCAGGACGAGAGGGCTGGATCGGGGGAGGCTCCCTGGGCGGGTCCAGCCGGCAGAGCAGACCTTCCCGCCGAAACCTCTGCCGCCATTGGAGATCTCGCGCCCTTCTGTCCTCCTTCCCCACCGATAGGTAAATAGCCGCCATTTTGGGGACCCATGTGCTATGGCCATCTGCTTAGGGCATCCATCTTCGGCAGCGGGACGACTCCAGAGCCTCGAAAGTCTTACGGTAGGGGGGATTTCTACCTTAGCCTGTGTGTCAGGGTATGTTGAAACCGCGCAACGGGCGCAACTGCAGCTCGCGAACCTTATTCTGTCCCGCATTTACGGGCTTTTCTCGCTTCCCCCTTCCTTGCTCAGTCTCCTCTCCGGTGTGGGTGAGGGACCCTGCTTTCCTGGCGGGGAGTCCGTCCTCTTCCCCTGCTGGGCTCTCTCCGCACCATTGTCCTGTGGCCCCCGCACTCCCAGTTTTTTTAGGAAGGCTGCCCCTTCTGAGGGGTGCTTGAGCACCTGCGGTCTGCCGTTTTTGATGGCTACTAGGGCGAATGGAAATGCCCATCGATATCGCACCTCACTGTCCCTTAGGGCCTTGGTAATATGCCCTACCGCTCTCCGTCTGGCCAACGTTAGGGGGGACAGATCTTGGAAGATCAAGAGGGTAATCCCCTCGAAGGTAATGTGTGGGGTGGCACGGGCTATTCTGCTCACCTCTTCTTTGACAGAGAAGTAGTGGAGCCGGAGGATCACGTCCCTAGGGGGATTAGAGGGCACGGGTCTGGATCGTAAGGCCCTATGGCATCTGTCCATTCTAAAGTCTGAAGCCGGACTGCCTGGTAGTATTGAGGCCATCCACCGGGATAGTAGAGCTTCTGGGTCCAGTATTTCTTCTGGGATCCCCCGAACTCTGAGGTTGTTTCTTCTATCCCTATTCTCCCCGTCCTCTTGTCTGGCTTCCAGCTCTCTGCTCCAGCGCCTGCACCCGGGAGTTTGTCTCTTTGTGGGTATTGGAGCTAGCTTCCATGCGCTCCTCCAGTTCGTTGGTCCTTGTCCCTATTTGTACAAGGTCGTGTCTGAGCCCCTCCACCTCTCCTCTGAAGAAAGATTTGAGATCAATTAATAAGCGTGAGATTTCTTTTTTAATAACTTTTGTTTGCTCAGCTGCCGCTCTTGAGCCCTCCGCATCTTGAGCTGAATCTGAATCAGAGACCGCTGACATCTCCGCAGCCCCTGCTTTGCTTTGGCCAGTAAAGTAGGCCCTGACATCTGACTTGCGTCGGGTCTTCTGTCTTGTTGCGGCCATCCTTTTTTGGGGCTTATTGGCTTGACTGGGAAGGGTTTAGACGGCTGTCGCTCTGTTTTTTTTTCCGAAATTGCTGGTTTTGATAGTGATTATTTGCTTTATTGTGCCGGCGGTTGGTGGAGCTGTGTGTCTATGCAACCATCATCAACCAGCCGCGCATGCGCCAATGCTTGCTGCTTTTTTAATGTAAAACAATTTTAATCATTGCGCTTCTCCGTATAAGGAGCATGCAGCTAGTGAAGGAATTGGCCATACAAATGTGCAAAACAAAAAGTGAATCTCTGCGCTTCTCCCTTAGGGATAGCAATCAATGGGGAATATATATATATATATATATATATATATATATATATATATATATATATATATGTATGGTGTAAATACCTATAAGAAAAAAGGAGACTTTTGGTATACATCCTTTGATCAAATAATGCCAAGCCTGCTGACCACGTCAAGGTAAGTGTCAGGGTTCTGCTCGCCACAAACCAGGACCGGACCGCGAGGCTGAGGTGGGGTTGTAAAAGCACCGACCTGAGACCGCGCAGGCTGATCCGGATTGCGCAGTTCGTAGTCATATGTCGCAGGATCAGGATTGGAGAAGACAGCGTCGTCGTTGTAGAAGCCAGGGTCAGGACAGGAGACATCAGGATAAACATTGTTCAGGCAAGTGTTCGGCAACAGGTAGTCAGGAGAGCCCCGCTTCAGCTTAGGAGCGCGGGGTTGGCCTCTGCGCGAGCGACGACCATGGCCCATGGTACTGGTCACAGGAGATGGTAGGCAGACCAGAGTAGCACACCGCTTTGCTGCACGGGTGCACCAGTGCTACAGCGCAAGAGTCCTGAGCGGGCTAGGGAATCCTCTGTCTCAGCGCAGGAACCAGGACACGGCCTCTCTAGATTAGGGAAAGAGTAGGCCCCAGGAACCAGGAAGCTGAAGATACACAGGGAAACCTCCGCTTCAGTGCAGGAATCCAGGAGACTGAAGAACGCAGGGACGAAACATCCGCTTCAGTGCAGGAATCCAGGAGGCTGAGGGACGCAGGGACGAAAACCTCTGCTTCAGCACAGGAGAACAGGAGTGGACCGCTGCGTGAATATAGCAGCCGGTCACAGGAAACAAGGAGCTGAAGTGAACAAGAAGAGTACTCAGCTACAACACAGGAGACTGGAGCAGACCGCTGCGTGAATATAGCAGCCGGCCTTAGGAAACCTGGAGCTGCAGACAACAAGGAGAATACTCCGCTTCAGCATGAGAGACAGGAACAAGCGAGGGCTTGTGGCAGAACAGATAGTGACATCCAGGAAGGACTATGCTCGGCAGGGAGCATTATGGGAAGACAATACTTAAAGGCCAGCGGGCCAATCCCCGGAGGGGGGTGTGAAGGTACTGCTCCAATGAATGAATGCAAGTCTAGGTTGCAGTGATAGGCTGCACAGCTGCAGTAGATACCAGAGGGAGTGTGTATAGCTTTGGTGAGTGAATCCAGGCTGCAGCAAACATCAGGAGAGGTGCTCCAGGACTGCACACGTCTGCAAGGTAAGGCAACCAGTAAACTGCGGAGCGGATTCCCTACAGTACCCCCCCCTCCACGCGAGACCTCCGGGCGAACATGAGCACACCTAGAGTTGGGGGACCGGGAATTGTTGCTGAACCGTCTAGGATTGGGGTTAGAGTCGTGGTCCAGAGACTCGTGGTTAGTCCTTAGTGTACCCCCACCCCCCAGTGAGAACTGCGGCCAGACAGGACCATCCATGGGTCTTGGGGACATTGAGTTGTTCCTAAAATTCTTTAGGTGGAAAGGGCATCCGTAAACGAGCAGTTCTTTGGTGAGTACAGTTCTAGGATATGAGATTGATGGAAGAAACATCTTTGGTACATGGCTCGCCTCGCAAAATGACTTGGAAATCCAGGGCTGTGAAGAACCAGAGGGTTCCAGAGCAGAAACGGCAGGAGAACCCCTACAGGAAGCCCAGTCTTTAATAAATGAACCGGACTCTAGGATCAGCGGCACTGATAGTTGATCGAATACACCAGGAGGAACTTTGTAACAGAAAAAGTCTTGGCTGACCACTGCATGTTGGAATTTGCGAGGAATTTTTCCTCTAGAAGGCTCCCAGGTAATGGTTAGTAAGGGTATAGGTTGGTTGGAAGCATCTCCCGGTATTGGTATGGAAGGTGACAAGGCAAGCAGTAAACCAGGCATAGGGACCGAAATCTTGGGATACGTACAGAGTATTTCCAACTGAGAGGAAATAACAGGGGCAACCGAAAATTCCGAGGGACAAAACCATGGTTTAGCAGGAGCAGAGAAGCAAACAACAGTAGAGCTCTCCAATACTGGGAAATCTTCATTGGGAGATAATATTGTCAGTGAATCAGGAATAGTCCTTGGGATCTTTAAATCAGTAGCTTGAGAAAAAGGCAGAGCCAGGGTAGTGGTGGGAGGGAAACTAACATCAGAAGCTGAAGTCTGTACCTCAGTGACAGGGCCCTGAGAATCAACAAGCAGCAAGTATGAACTATGAAAACTCTTAATGACAGGCACCTTAGGAGTACAAGGAGTCTTTTCCGAAACTGCAATGGCCCTAACCACAGGGGTACCTAACCTGACAAAAACATGAATTGGTGTGTTTTCTAGTGCAAAATCTCTGATCACAGGACTCCTAACCGATAGTGAGGGTGTCTGGGTTTGATTAGAGAAAAAATCAGATGTATTGATAAGTGACTTAGAAACAATTACTGAGGTTCTAGATTTGCTGGACATGTGAGAAAAAATACCCTTTAAGACAGGAGTTTTCATTTCTTCCCAGAGTAACCCCATGTTTGCTGGGGCATATTTAGACACAGTACTGAGGGACTGGGTTTCAGCAAAGGCAGGACAGCTAAATAGCTCAGATTTAAACCCCAAGACTTGTAATATATGCATGGTGACCTCAGACAATACTAAGGAAGTGACCACAGATATGCTGATCCCTGGAGAATTAGCCTGGACAGAGAAATCAGGGGGACCCCCAATCAGGATACTCCTTGTAGGAAGAGCTTCAGAATCAGAAGGAGAATCATTACCTCTCAGAGTCTCAAAACTAGTAAAACACAATTCAGCGAAAAGGGATACAGTGTGCAAGCTTTTTACTAATCTATATGAAAAAGCGTCACTTTGGGGAGAAAACCGTGCGTCAGCAAACATTCCTGGGAACATAATATGAACCCCAGGAGGGACATACAGACTACTGTATGCTTTTAACCCTAAGCTTAAAGAGGAGGAGAACTCAGACAGTACATGGGGGTGAATCATAACTGTACTGGTCTCTGAAGTAGGTATTTGGTAAGGAATGTCTGGGAAACCAGAAATTACTGCAGACTCCATAATGTGGGAACTATGCGCTGAAGCAGGGATCACCGCTATGTGGGCGACAGGCTGGTTCAGCGAAACACCCGGGAGAAGGAACTCTGCGAGCAAGCTTAGGGAAAAACCTGACTCCTGAATACATTTATCAGGAACCAGAACTTTAGCCGAAGTCTCCGGAGACGAAACTGCAGAAACTTGAGCTGAAGCAGGGGATTTATAGCAAAGAATCTCTAGGGACTCCGTACGGTTATGGGAATCCCTCAATGCAACCTCTGCTGTCTGACTTGTGGACTCATTCTCTGAGGCTAAAATGAAGGCATTAACTTGGAGGCAGCAAGAATTTACAGGGGTTAATGCAGACAATGCCTGAGAGTAAAACATAGGTAATCTCTCTGTATTAGGACAGACCAGGAATCTCTCCTCTGAAGCTAGGGGCGTGACCATGGCTGACAGAGAACAGGGATTTACCAAAGGAAACTCAGAGAGCTGCCCCTCAGGGGTTAATACAGAAATGACCCTGGGAACAGAACTTAGGGATTCTTTCTCTGACGGGGAAAGCGCACAGGACTGCCTAGCAGAGTTTAAAGCTGGAAAACCCTCAAGAGCTGGAGTGACAGATTCGGAGTTAGAAATAGGGGAACAAAGGGACTTATTCTCTGATAGTAGAACCTTAGTGTTGGCTAGTGAAACATATGTATTCTCCAGGGGAACCTCACAGGACTGCTCGGCAGGGGTTAAAGCTGGAAAACCCTCAAGACCTAGAGAAAGGACTTCTGAGCTAGAAATAGGAGAACTAATGAACTTATTCTCTGATACAAGAACATTAGGGCTGGGTAGAGCAACATATGTATTCTCCAGGGGGACCTCACAGGACTGATCGGCAGGGGTTAACGAAAACATATCATTGGTGTCAGGGAACCCGGGCATACACTCAGGGCAAGGATCCGTGGTAGACCAGGGATACAGCCAAGCGGCAGCGAAGCTGGCGAGGGGAGGATCCTGTTCCTTTATGCAAATGTCCAATGTCATGGAAAGGATATAGAGTGTTTTTTGGGCATCAGCCAACATGAGGAGAGGGTCCTCTTTTGCTATATAAATGTCTAAAGACAAGGCCAGGGAAGAGAGTTCCTTTTGGGCGTCGTCCAATTCTAAAGGGTACACATTTTCCCAAGTTAAAGGGTAACCAGGAAAGCAAATACAAGCGGCCAGCGATTGTTTTAAGTCCCGGAGGCGGTAAACCTTCATCATGAGATCATTACGGCATTTGTTTTGCAAAGGGGTTAAACCTACAAACACAATCAGATCTTCAATCAGGGGTATTATCTCACATAGAAATTGGTATTCACACTGGGACTGGTTTACAGGCTGGGACAGGCTTTCAGACAGAAACTTACCAACCCTCACCACAGGGCGGTCCGAGTTTGTGGGGCCGAGCATACTGTCAGGGTTCTGCTCGCCACAAACCAGGACCGGACCGCGAGGCTGAGGTGGGGTTGTAAAAGCACCGACCTGAGACCGCGCAGGCTGATCCGGATTGCACAGTTCGTAGTCATATGTCGCAGGATCAGGATTGGAGAAGACAGCGTCGTCGTTGTAGAAGCCAGGGTCAGGACAGGAGACATCAGGATAAACATTGTTCAGGCAAGTGTTCGGCAACAGGTAGTCAGGAGAGCCCCGCTTCAGCTTAGGAGCGCGGGGTTGGCCTCTGCGCGAGCGACGACCATGGCCCATGGTACTGGTCACAGGAGATGGTAGGCAGACCAGAGTAGCACACCGCTTTGCTGCACGGGTGCACCAGTGCTACAGCGCAAGAGTCCTGAGCGGGCTAGGGAATCCTCTGTCTCAGCGCAGGAACCAGGACACGGCCTCTCTAGATTAGGGAAAGAGTAGGCCCCAGGAACCAGGAAGCTGAAGATACACAGGGAAACCTCCGCTTCAGTGCAGGAATCCAGGAGACTGAAGAACGCAGGGACGAAACATCCGCTTCAGTGCAGGAATCCAGGAGGCTGAGGGACGCAGGGACGAAAACCTCTGCTTCAGCACAGGAGAACAGGAGTGGACCGCTGCGTGAATATAGCAGCCGGTCACAGGAAACAAGGAGCTGAAGTGAACAAGAAGAGTACTCAGCTACAACACAGGAGACTGGAGCAGACCGCTGCGTGAATATAGCAGCCGGCCTTAGGAAACCTGGAGCTGCAGACAACAAGGAGAATACTCCGCTTCAGCATGAGAGACAGGAACAAGCGAGGGCTTGTGGCAGAACAGATAGTGACATCCAGGAAGGACTATGCTCGGCAGGGAGCATTATGGGAAGACAATACTTAAAGGCCAGCGGGCCAATCCCCGGAGGGGGGTGTGAAGGTACTGCTCCAATGAATGAATGCAAGTCTAGGTTGCAGTGATAGGCTGCACAGCTGCAGTAGATACCAGAGGGAGTGTGTATAGCTTTGGTGAGTGAATCCAGGCTGCAGCAAACATCAGGAGAGGTGCTCCAGGACTGCACACGTCTGCAAGGTAAGGCAACCAGTAAACTGCGGAGCGGATTCCCTACAGTACCCCCCCCTCCACGCGAGACCTCCGGGCGAACATGAGCACACCTAGAGTTGGGGGACCGGGAATTGTTGCTGAACCGTCTAGGATTGGGGTTAGAGTCGTGGTCCAGAGACTCGTGGTTAGTCCTTAGTGTACCCCCACCCCCCAGTGAGAACTGCGGCCAGACAGGACCATCCATGGGTCTTGGGGACATTGAGTTGTTCCTAAAATTCTTTAGGTGGAAAGGGCATCCGTAAACGAGCAGTTCTTTGGTGAGTACAGTTCTAGGATATGAGATTGATGGAAGAAACATCTTTGGTACATGGCTCGCCTCGCAAAATGACTTGGAAATCCAGGGCTGTGAAGAACCAGAGGGTTCCAGAGCAGAAACGGCAGGAGAACCCCTACAGGAAGCCCAGTCTTTAATAAATGAACCGGACTCTAGGATCAGCGGCACTGATAGTTGATCGAATACACCAGGAGGAACTTTGTAACAGAAAAAGTCTTGGCTGACCACTGCATGTTGGAATTTGCGAGGAATTTTTCCTCTAGAAGGCTCCCAGGTAATGGTTAGTAAGGGTATAGGTTGGTTGGAAGCATCTCCCGGTATTGGTATGGAAGGTGACAAGGCAAGCAGTAAACCAGGCATAGGGACCGAAATCTTGGGATACGTACAGAGTATTTCCAACTGAGAGGAAATAACAGGGGCAACCGAAAATTCCGAGGGACAAAACCATGGTTTAGCAGGAGCAGAGAAGCAAACAACAGTAGAGCTCTCCAATACTGGGAAATCTTCATTGGGAGATAATATTGTCAGTGAATCAGGAATAGTCCTTGGGATCTTTAAATCAGTAGCTTGAGAAAAAGGCAGAGCCAGGGTAGTGGTGGGAGGGAAACTAACATCAGAAGCTGAAGTCTGTACCTCAGTGACAGGGCCCTGAGAATCAACAAGCAGCAAGTATGAACTATGAAAACTCTTAATGACAGGCACCTTAGGAGTACAAGGAGTCTTTTCCGAAACTGCAATGGCCCTAACCACAGGGGTACCTAACCTGACAAAAACATGAATTGGTGTGTTTTCTAGTGCAAAATCTCTGATCACAGGACTCCTAACCGATAGTGAGGGTGTCTGGGTTTGATTAGAGAAAAAATCAGATGTATTGATAAGTGACTTAGAAACAATTACTGAGGTTCTAGATTTGCTGGACATGTGAGAAAAAATACCCTTTAAGACAGGAGTTTTCATTTCTTCCCAGAGTAACCCCATGTTTGCTGGGGCATATTTAGACACAGTACTGAGGGACTGGGTTTCAGCAAAGGCAGGACAGCTAAATAGCTCAGATTTAAACCCCAAGACTTGTAATATATGCATGGTGACCTCAGACAATACTAAGGAAGTGACCACAGATATGCTGATCCCTGGAGAATTAGCCTGGACAGAGAAATCAGGGGGACCCCCAATCAGGATACTCCTTGTAGGAAGAGCTTCAGAATCAGAAGGAGAATCATTACCTCTCAGAGTCTCAAAACTAGTAAAACACAATTCAGCGAAAAGGGATACAGTGTGCAAGCTTTTTACTAATCTATATGAAAAAGCGTCACTTTGGGGAGAAAACCGTGCGTCAGCAAACATTCCTGGGAACATAATATGAACCCCAGGAGGGACATACAGACTACTGTATGCTTTTAACCCTAAGCTTAAAGAGGAGGAGAACTCAGACAGTACATGGGGGTGAATCATAACTGTACTGGTCTCTGAAGTAGGTATTTGGTAAGGAATGTCTGGGAAACCAGAAATTACTGCAGACTCCATAATGTGGGAACTATGCGCTGAAGCAGGGATCACCGCTATGTGGGCGACAGGCTGGTTCAGCGAAACACCCGGGAGAAGGAACTCTGCGAGCAAGCTTAGGGAAAAACCTGACTCCTGAATACATTTATCAGGAACCAGAACTTTAGCCGAAGTCTCCGGAGACGAAACTGCAGAAACTTGAGCTGAAGCAGGGGATTTATAGCAAAGAATCTCTAGGGACTCCGTACGGTTATGGGAATCCCTCAATGCAACCTCTGCTGTCTGACTTGTGGACTCATTCTCTGAGGCTAAAATGAAGGCATTAACTTGGAGGCAGCAAGAATTTACAGGGGTTAATGCAGACAATGCCTGAGAGTAAAACATAGGTAATCTCTCTGTATTAGGACAGACCAGGAATCTCTCCTCTGAAGCTAGGGGCGTGACCATGGCTGACAGAGAACAGGGATTTACCAAAGGAAACTCAGAGAGCTGCCCCTCAGGGGTTAATACAGAAATGACCCTGGGAACAGAACTTAGGGATTCTTTCTCTGACGGGGAAAGCGCACAGGACTGCCTAGCAGAGTTTAAAGCTGGAAAACCCTCAAGAGCTGGAGTGACAGATTCGGAGTTAGAAATAGGGGAACAAAGGGACTTATTCTCTGATAGTAGAACCTTAGTGTTGGCTAGTGAAACATATGTATTCTCCAGGGGAACCTCACAGGACTGCTCGGCAGGGGTTAAAGCTGGAAAACCCTCAAGACCTAGAGAAAGGACTTCTGAGCTAGAAATAGGAGAACTAATGAACTTATTCTCTGATACAAGAACATTAGGGCTGGGTAGAGCAACATATGTATTCTCCAGGGGGACCTCACAGGACTGATCGGCAGGGGTTAACGAAAACATATCATTGGTGTCAGGGAACCCGGGCATACACTCAGGGCAAGGATCCGTGGTAGACCAGGGATACAGCCAAGCGGCAGCGAAGCTGGCGAGGGGAGGATCCTGTTCCTTTATGCAAATGTCCAATGTCATGGAAAGGATATAGAGTGTTTTTTGGGCATCAGCCAACATGAGGAGAGGGTCCTCTTTTGCTATATAAATGTCTAAAGACAAGGCCAGGGAAGAGAGTTCCTTTTGGGCGTCGTCCAATTCTAAAGGGTACACATTTTCCCAAGTTAAAGGGTAACCAGGAAAGCAAATACAAGCGGCCAGCGATTGTTTTAAGTCCCGGAGGCGGTAAACCTTCATCATGAGATCATTACGGCATTTGTTTTGCAAAGGGGTTAAACCTACAAACACAATCAGATCTTCAATCAGGGGTATTATCTCACATAGAAATTGGTATTCACACTGGGACTGGTTTACAGGCTGGGACAGGCTTTCAGACAGAAACTTACCAACCCTCACCACAGGGCGGTCCGAGTTTGTGGGGCCGAGCATACTGTCAGGGTTCTGCTCGCCACAAACCAGGACCGGACCGCGAGGCTGAGGTGGGGTTGTAAAAGCACCGACCTGAGACCGCGCAGGCTGATCCGGATTGCACAGTTCGTAGTCATATGTCGCAGGATCAGGATTGGAGAAGACAGCGTCGTCGTTGTAGAAGCCAGGGTCAGGACAGGAGACATCAGGATAAACATTGTTCAGGCAAGTGTTCGGCAACAGGTAGTCAGGAGAGCCCCGCTTCAGCTTAGGAGCGCGGGGTTGGCCTCTGCGCGAGCGACGACCATGGCCCATGGTACTGGTCACAGGAGATGGTAGGCAGACCAGAGTAGCACACCGCTTTGCTGCACGGGTGCACCAGTGCTACAGCGCAAGAGTCCTGAGCGGGCTAGGGAATCCTCTGTCTCAGCGCAGGAACCAGGACACGGCCTCTCTAGATTAGGGAAAGAGTAGGCCCCAGGAACCAGGAAGCTGAAGATACACAGGGAAACCTCCGCTTCAGTGCAGGAATCCAGGAGACTGAAGAACGCAGGGACGAAACATCCGCTTCAGTGCAGGAATCCAGGAGGCTGAGGGACGCAGGGACGAAAACCTCTGCTTCAGCACAGGAGAACAGGAGTGGACCGCTGCGTGAATATAGCAGCCGGTCACAGGAAACAAGGAGCTGAAGTGAACAAGAAGAGTACTCAGCTACAACACAGGAGACTGGAGCAGACCGCTGCGTGAATATAGCAGCCGGCCTTAGGAAACCTGGAGCTGCAGACAACAAGGAGAATACTCCGCTTCAGCATGAGAGACAGGAACAAGCGAGGGCTTGTGGCAGAACAGATAGTGACATCCAGGAAGGACTATGCTCGGCAGGGAGCATTATGGGAAGACAATACTTAAAGGCCAGCGGGCCAATCCCCGGAGGGGGGTGTGAAGGTACTGCTCCAATGAATGAATGCAAGTCTAGGTTGCAGTGATAGGCTGCACAGCTGCAGTAGATACCAGAGGGAGTGTGTATAGCTTTGGTGAGTGAATCCAGGCTGCAGCAAACATCAGGAGAGGTGCTCCAGGACTGCACACGTCTGCAAGGTAAGGCAACCAGTAAACTGCGGAGCGGATTCCCTACAGTAAGTCTCCATAGCAGGTCCCTACGCTAAATGCATACTAGTGTTGTGAAATAAGCCCAGAATGGGTTAAAATATCAAAGCATATGCTTATATAACCTAGTACAGTTAAAACCTGGTATATACCAGAACAGAAACTCACATGTCTGCAAGTCAAGTGAAATAATGGGACCTTGCTTTGGGATTTTTTAATGTGTCTGATTCCTGGGTCTCCTGGGTGCACTGCGATGTCTGCCAGGGTGGTTTGGGCTTGATGAAGCATGCAATGACCCCCGTTCGTCCCGGTGCTCCGTCTCTGCTCTAAAACTGGCACACCATTTATAGGAGACGCTTGATGCCTTAATTAGTTAAATATGTCATTAATTGGTACACAAATTAGTTGATTATATTCTGGATGCAGCCACTTACTGTAGTTGCCTCATTGTGATATAGTAGGCATTTCCTTTGGATTCATATAATTTTTTCTACATTTGTTTATATGCAATGCGGCCCAATGTTGTAATGTGACCAATTTAGACTTTAGATATAATAAAGTTAATGTGTTGCAAATGTGACTATGTGGCTGCCAGTATTTTTCTATCAGTTGTTTTCTTCTTGCATAGTTAGTGACTCTGCTTAGTGCATACTAAGCTCTTGCGAGGACAGCTCATAAACCAATAATAATCAATGCATAAATGATTCGCTGTATGAGTTATAGATATCCTTAACATTCTAGTTCCAGAGGTGATAAACTCTAAACTTCTAACATAACACATATATGATGCATATTAAAACGAGACATAATTATTAAAATATAAAAATCTGCATACATTTCTTATATTAAAATCATACACCACAATATAAGAAGTTTTGAACCGTTCATAAGAGCATTTAAAATAATCAATTTTTAAATTCTTAAATAGATCCTAAAATAACAATGAATTGTTGGTATACAATTCAATTGTGACGAATCGGAGAACATGCCCCATGCGGCGTGTTCCCACCTTACCTGTTGAATTTCTGATCGCCGCCCTCTAGCTGCGAGTCAAAATTATCTGATGTCTGTCTGTGTTCTGAACCCTTCCCTGCTTCCGCAGAGGCCATGCCTCTGCCCCACCTCCTGCCTCGTCTCCTCTACAGGAAGTGACTTCAAGCATTCTAAAGCAAGCGATGCCATCTTGCTTTCTGGCAATCCTGCCCTCTTCCTCCTGACAGGAAGTAAGCCTCACTCTGACTCTCATTGCTAACAGCTGCCGCTGCCATTTAAAAAGCAGTCAGTTGCTACCTGCCCTGGTTCCTGCAAAGTACTACTCCAGTACTCTATGCCTCTTGTGCCTGTCATCACATGCTGTTCCTGCCTGGACTTCCTCTGGGACCTTTACTCATCTCCTTTGGATTACTGGAAGACTGGGATATTCCTCCTTTCTTTACTGAGGTTACTTTTCTGTGGCGGTAGTGTAGGACCTGCTGAATAGGGTTTACCTTGACGTGGTAGCAGGCTTACAATACTTTGGCCAATGCATTCAACTAAAGAACCCTTACTTTTTATTTAGTATTGCTACACTCTACTGTTAATGGCACTATGCCTTTAAGGAGGCTGGACGTCCTCCAGGAAGTAATTCTATTGTGACCTTGTGCTCTGGACTCTACCTCCCCTTTGCTCCTCACTAGTGGCATACCTCACACCCCTGCGGTGGTGTATGAGAGCGCGCGCATTCTCCTGTGCGCGGCGCGTTCACGTGACTACGTGCATCGCTCCCCAGCTGCGCGGCAACTTTTCCTATCTCGTGTCTCCTGCAGCTTTCCCCCACCTCACTATTGGGTCCCCCTCCTTGTCTTGGCTTGTGCGTGGGAGCACAAACGTCACAGCAATATACAGAGTAAAAAGGATGAAAAGGATAAAAATATACAATATAAGAAGGATAAAAATATACAGTATAAAATTCTAGGAGGTACGGAATGGGGGGGGTTGTTTAGTTTTATAATCCTTTTATTGCATAATCTACACCATTACTCCCCTGTTTATTGGAAAGCTGCTAGATCCAATTCTTCATTCAACCCTCCTGGTTTGGAGTTTAAATATCCAATAGGTCTCCTTTCTTCTAAGGTTTCTATCTATCCCCCTGTAACAGGGGAGTTATCCCTGTTCAGGAAATGTGCCTCTAATCCAGCAGTGTGGTGGTTAACTGTTGGTAGTCAATTATACAACACCACCTGCCTGATTAGCTTCTTAGAAAAGCCTATCTTTTGAGACAGGAAGAGAGATTGTTCCTGAGTCTCACAAGTTGTGAGACTGACCATGGGGACAGATGTATTGAGCCTGCCAGAAGAAACAACAGAGCTGCTTGCAAGACACAGGGGAAAGCACCTCTAAACCTGAATGCTGACAAAACCTGAGGAAAAAGGCAGCAACCCAGGAACAGAGAAGACTTTCCCTCTAACTACAAGAAACCGATAAGACTTTCCTCTATAAGACTTTTGGTATACCTGCTCTTATCAAGATATATGTTTGGGGCTGGGAGACATGCTTATCTAAAGGAAGTTGTGGACTGCATGGTTTCACTAGAAATACTCCCAAGTGAATAGAAGCTTTGTTTGACCCCTTGTTTGGATGATTTTCTGATGTTAAGGAAACAGGCGCAATAAAAACCTTATTTAATTTCACCTTATCAAGTCTCCATTGCATACCTCTGCGCACGTCCTCCTACACCCCCCTTCTTGTCCCTTCTTTACTCTGTTCTAGACCCATACTTTTTAGATCTGTTGGGTCTTTATTGTGTTTATATGTAAAGTGGCGCGAGACTCCGTGTCCTATGAACCCTTCAAGTATATTCCTCGTATGTTCTAAAAATCTTTCTTTCATACTGCACCGACACACTTTATTTGAGCAAATACCCAGTATGTACCTGGCAGATACCTGGAATGCGCCGCTCCTCACCTCTGACAAGCCCCGTTGCGTTTGCCTTCCCAGCCTGGGTTCATGCCTGGCTGATGGGCGGCTGATCTGTTAAATGATAATGATTAGGATTTAATAGGCTGCAATGCTTCGTGTGTCTACCAGATGGCATAAATTCATGAATTGTAATGCAGTATATATATATATACTGTGCAGTATTGCAGCCAGCGGGAATAAAATGCTTCAATCCTTGCTGGAAAATAACCCAATGCACTCGGGCAGAAAACAGTCACAAACCTCAATACACCCAGGTATACCCGAATTCGTGGGACTAGCCGAGCTCGAATAAAGTGTGTCGCCAGTGTAGGTCTCATTGTGCGGCCAATGTACTGCAAGCAGCGTTTACACGTGATCATATATACCACATAGCTTGTGTTGCAGTTTATATGCCCTTTAACCGCAAATGTCTCATTTGTTACTGCGGAACTGAATACCTTTGTTTTATTCAGAACATGCGGACAGGTCAAACATCTTCCGTGACCACATCTATAGTTCCCAGTGACAACACTTGGAAGCCATGTGTCTGTGGTGTTTGGATTACCTTTTGGTGTTTCCTTTTCCCCTTTGCTCAGAGCACTAGGTGCCAGGATATTCTTAATATTCCTTGCTCTTTTAAATGCAATATTTGGCTTTTCCGATAAGTTTTCCTTCAAAACGACATAATTTTTTCAGAATATGCCTATGTTTTCTAATAATCTTCCCTATTTCTGGAGCAGCCCTATTATATTTTGTAATGAACAAACACTTATCAGATGATACATCATCCTTTGTTCTAGAATTGGTATTACAATGATGCATAAGAGCTTGTCTTTCTGGCCTACATGCTTTTTCAGCTGCATCATCAGTTATTTTTTTGTTGTAACATTTTTCCATAAATTTCTTACTTAAAACCTCAGCTTGTTCATTAAAATCTGTTTCCCTGGTGCAGTTTCTCCGCAATCTTAAAAACTGGCCATAGGGAATGTTGCTTTTCCATGCTTGAAGGTGATTGCTCTGATAATGAAGGTAGCTGTTAGAATCCACTGTTTTAAAAAAATGTTTTGGTTAAAATCTTATTTTCTTCATGGAATAAAACAATATCAAGGAAATCTATAGTATTAGTATCCACCCTGTGTGTGAATTTAACATTTAAATCATTCATATTTTAAAAACAAATAAAATCCATGGGTAAGCTATTGCTTCCTTTCCAAATGAATAACAGATCGTCAATGGACCTCCTGTAGACAACTCTATTTTCTGCAAATGGATTATTTTCCCAGATAGGACTCTTCTCCCAGAATCCCATGTACAAGTTGGCAAAGCTTGGGACAAATGTTGTCCCCATAGCCGTACCACATGTTTGCTGGTAAAATTTTCCTTCAAATAAAAAATAGTTGTTGTTTAATATAAAATCAATGTTTTCAAGGACAAAATCCTTCTGTGATGCATTAAGCAGTGGATCTGTTTCTAGGAATGAGGCCGTTGCAATGATGCCATTAGTATGTTCAATACTTGTATATAGTGCAGCAACGTCACATGTTACCCAAATAAAATCTTCATTCAATTCTATCTCATTTAAAATTTCTAGAAGATGTTTTGTGTCCCTGAGATAGGATCACAAGTTGCTCGCATATGGTTGTAAAAAAAAAATTCAACATACTCTGATGTGATAGATTCAATGCCTGAAATTATTGGCCTGTCTGGTGGGTTTTCCAGACTTTTATGTATTTTGTGCAGGTGGTAATAAATTGGAGTTATTGGCTGAGGGTTATCCAAAAATGTATTCTCCATTTTATTAATTACACCCTTTTCTAGTCCCTTTTTAAGAAGAGTTTTCAACTTTGGATACTTGGGAGAGGATCCTTATTTAGCACTACGTATGATGTCTCATCATCTAGTAGTCTAAAAGCCTCTTGCACATAATCTAATCTATTTTGCACGACCACCCCTCCGCCCTTGTCTGCCTGCCTGATGACAATTTCTTATTGTTTTTCAAGTCTTCCAGGACTACTTCCTCATCTTGTGTATGATTTGATTTAAAGGACTTTTTTTTGTATTGCAGAGAGTTTTAAAATCGTTAAAAACCAATTGATTGAACACTTCGATGTGTTGCCCCTTTGAAAGAGTGGGATAAAACGTGGACCTTAGTTTAAAATTAGTGTGTCTACAATCAGTATTCTTATTAATTGATGGAGCTGTTGTGTTAAGCAAGTCATCTTCATTGGCATCTTCCCCCTCAATCTCAATTTCTTCCAGGAGTGCTACCATTGATTTAAAAAATAATTTTTCCTTTATTTGTTGATTAATGTAAAAAAATATGTGCTTCCTCTTTATTTCCTATTTTTTAAAAATTACGTTTCAGCGTCAGCTTCCGCGTGAATCTATGAAGATCCACAAAGAGTTCAAGAAGAATCGGGTTGCTTGTTGGTGCAAACGACAGCCCCTTGTTTAGAACCTTCAAATGGTTATCATTAAGTGTTATTTTGGACAGATTAAAAATACCATTTGTCCCTGTATGCTTCATTCTTTTTGTCTCCTTCTTTTGCTGTACCTTTTTTTTCCCCTCTGCAACCTTGTGCTCTAGTCTTTTTAGTTCCCTTTGAGTTTGAAATTCCCTCCTCAGTAATTTTTTTTTTATCAATGTCCCCTCCTCTCATGTTGTTTTTCAGGTGATCAATTCCCATAAATCCCAAACATTTAACATCACCATTATGTGCGGTGTTAATGTGACGCGCCACCGGGGTGTCCAGCTCGTTGGTGATTGAGTTTACATACTCTAGGACACGTCGTCTGAGCTTGCGTGTAGTCTTACCTATGTAACGTAGACCGTAACTGCAGTTAATGAGATAGATTACATTATTGGTTTTACAATTAATTAAATGTCTTATCTCATATAGTTTGGTGTTATCTGGATTCTGAAAAGTTTTTGTAGTCTGGATGAATTGACATACTTTACAGCTTTTACATTGGTATGATTCTTTCAGAGAGGAGGTAAATAAATGTTAGTGGGCTTGCGTTGGTAATGGCTATGTACTAGGTTATCACGTAGGTTTTTGGATCTCCTACTGGCGATGCTCAGAGTGGTCTTGAGTACTTTTGCAAGTTCACTGTCAGATCTTAGTTTATGCCAATGTTTGGCAAATATTGATTTAAAGTGTTTCCACCTATGATTGTATGCCCTTATACATCTGGTTTCAGTATTCCCCGGTCTCAAAGAAACAGCGTTCTAACATTAATAATTAACTAACAACATTTTGAGCTGACAGTGAGAAAAACAGAGATTGCTATGTTTATACTGGCGAAGGAAATCTATAAAGAGTATATTTAAATGTATAGAATTAGAATTATTTTTGAATTTTTTTGTATTGTATTTTTTTGTATATTTCTTCTGTTTTTAATCATGTTTTTATTCATTACCCTTTGTGGGTTAATGTATATTCTGCAGATACATTTCCCCTATTTTTGAATTATGATTCACTGATACATGGCTAGTGATCTTATGTTTATTTGTGAACAAGCTACTGTGAGCATTAGCCCATATTCAGATGATGTCCCTTATTCAATCATCCTGCTTTCTATATCGTAGATCGGGGTGAATTGACACATTATCAGGGACTGTGCATTGTTTATGGTTCCTTATGGCTTTGCTCCTTATTTTTGTCCCATATGGCGATCCGTAGCCGCTCCGCACAGGGATCTCCAGTGACTCTGACTGCACCTCCATGTCATGCGCTTGCGCCAGGTGGTTGCGTCATGACGTCACTACGCATTTTTGGCACGAAATGGAGGTGGATCAGCTGGGTATTTAAAGGGATGTATCTGCACTAGTTCTTTACTCCTTGACAAAGAACAGGACGTTCGAAACGCGTAGGAGGTTCTTCATATGCTGTCCTAACTCCATTAAAGATTTTTTTGTTTTTTGGATCCTCTCCTGACTCCTGTTTCTGACGGTGCTCTACTCTTCTTACCTCTAATTAATATTTGGGCTTGAAATTATCCCATCTTCAGTCGGTGGGACCACAGATCAGCTCCAGGGAACTTCCCTTCTCAGGTACAAAAGAGAAAAAGTAAAGGCTGCTGGTTAAAGGCCCTTTTTTTTTCCAGAAATGTTGTACATTGTTTTGTGCAATTGTTGCATTTAAGGTGTCATTGAAATAATCATTGCTAATTACAGAGTATTGCTGAACATAACATTTCACAAAAGAACTAACACAAAGCCTGGCAACAATTTCCTTGTTTGCATTACAACTAAAAAAAATAGATAACAACAACCACAGAACCGCAGATTAAGAGAAGTGGCTATGTAATGGATTGTTATGACGTGGAATAAAAAAGTTGAACATTCTCATTTACATATATGACAGGACCTGATAATGCAAAGCTGTGCAAATCCCCTTGGCACTGAGAGTGTTAAATGTGTTGGAAAGCCATAACCATGTTAATAATGCCATAATGTTACAGATAATGAATGAAGTGATTATTTCCATATTATTTTCTGCTGTCAGCTTCCACCCATAACACAGCAGAAGAGATTAATTCTTTGTGCAATCATTAACAGTGTGAAAGAATTAGATATAATCAGATGGGAAGTGGCTTTACAAGAGGTGATGTGACTTAAGGGCCAGGGTTCATCTGAGTTTATGGGCAGGGTTCATCAGAGTTTATGGGCAAGGTTTAGCAGAGTTAATGGGCAAGGTTTAGCAGAGTTAATGGGCAAGGTTTAGCAGAGTTAATGGGCAAGGTTTAGCAGAGTTAATGGGCAAGGTTTAGCAGAGTTAATGGGCAAGGTTTAGCAGAGTTCAAAAGAAAAAGAGAAGGGCGCAAATCTCATAGTGAATAATGTAATTTTGCTGGACACAGAAAATAATTAAAACACTTACAGATGTCCATGAACAAATAGTAATGATAAAAAAAAGGGCAACAGAAAACTGCAGTCAGCTTTGGCGGTGTTGAAGCGGGGCTCCTTATTCTCTCTCAGGCGCCTCCGTTCGTGAGGATGACTAGGTCCTTCAGCATCATGTGTTGGTTCATTGGTAGCAACGTCTTAGCGTCTTGATGTCACCACTGCGGGGCGGACCAGGAAAAGGTTATGTTGTCACACGCCACTAGCCCTGGTCAGCTCTAATTTCCCACAAATGTGGCCAAAAGAGGACTAACCTTTGTGTTTTGAGGATTCTCCTCCCTTTCGGAAGGGGATGTAGTTCTCTAAGGCCTTCATAAGTGTAACGCTTGTGTTGCCCACGAGCAAGACAGGACCCCGGTACTGAGGTGGGGAAGTGTAGAATCACGCACCCACAGCAGTGGAAGCGTGCCTGGCAGGCGGATTGTCAATGCAATACAGATATACTGGGGCGCTCCCTCTTATTACAGTACTAAAATAGTACTAATCAAAATGTGTTAATGAACCATACTAGCCCATAAAATAATGATTTTCGTTGGTGCTCAGCCCCAAAGAGAGGATTTTCCCGCGATCCTCGTTGTAGAAATATGTGGAAGGAAGAATAGGGGGAACAATACACAGAGAAAGGGGATCAGAGATGTCCCTGACACATGTACAGTAGACATGTCTATAATGGTGGGGTAGTGGGATATATATATATATATATATATATTGTGACAAACGCCCCTCTTTTGTAGTGCTGACGTCTGTCTGGGTTCTTCCCGACACAGTCTTCTAGGGTTAATTATACAACAAACAGGATCATGCAAAGTATTATGATGCTTAACTCAGGCTTCTGCCTGCTTTATTTTCATCCAAGTAAGGTACTGCAGCTTTAACATGTGAAGGTTAGAGGTACTCAGATACTTTCATTCAGCAGTTCACATATTTCAGTGTTACAATATTTCCCACACTGTTATTTCAAGAAATAAAACCAAAATCATATAAGCAAAATCCTATCCCTTTCAGGGATCTAACTACACATCAGAATCAGTCTCTCTAACAGCTGCTGGCCAACTAAACTGGTTCCCCAGCATAAAACAATGCTCTCTTATTTAGGGTCACAAGATACAGCACAGTCTTTTAGCAACAGCAGTAACCATTTGTTTTGTCTTATCTGTTTGTGATGTCCAGGCAAATCCTCTGGTACTGTGATACGTGGAGGTGCCGTCAACCCCGACACTGGAAACAGGGGAGCAGCGATACCCCCAGCCCCCAGGCTCTAAGGAGAGAGAGTGAAATGCAAAACCTCTCTGCTCTAAATACCTGTGCATGTGATTAGAAGAGCAGGTGAGGGAGAACTAGAGCCATTGTAATCTGTGGTCTGGATTTTCCATCCAGCTGCCTGAGTTAATGTGAAGCTGTGGAACGGATCATTTTTAGCTATTCCTGCACTTTCTGCTCTAAAATGGGGCAGAAAGCTGCCTAACATCTTTGGACTATGTCACATATCCCCCTCCCCAGCTCACACCTACTGGGGTGAGCGGCCATGGACCTCACTGGGGTGAGCGTCCTACCTGAAATACTTGAGCTAACTCCTCAGTACAACATTAAGTATTCACATGATACGAATATGAACTTCATTATAAATTTACCAACCGAAAAGGGCATTTTTTTTTTTTTTTTTTTTTCCATATTGTAAGCTACCAATATTTTTTTTCTTATACTACAGCCTTGTAATCTTAAGGGCCATCAACCCTGTATATTAATTTGTAGTTTAGCTACATTTTCAACACAGAGAACCAATATAACATTGTAATATTGACAAAATGCTTATTTGCATAGTTAAGTGTCCGTGACATAGTCCACACGTGTAATAAAATAAATAAATCGGTCAGTTCCCCCAAACATTTTTTTAATTTTTTTTTTGACTTCCAGTCTATTGCATCCTTTGACTTTATTTCATAGCCCGCTGCAACCTGCAAATGACTGGACTGTTTCTTTAGCTTCTGATGAGACCCTTGGACCAGATTCTCCTTGGCTCCACAGTGTGGTCCAGATTGGTGAGATATGGAACTATTCAGGCGCCGTGTTAACCTTCGTTGTTTTTTCTTTTTAATCTTTGATTTCCCTTTTGTGGCCATTACCAGGCCTTTGGGTTTTGGAGACCTAGTTGCCTCTGTACAAACGTAGTCCATATTAACCACGTCATCAGGATCTGTCAACAAGTTTGTGTTTTCAGGAACTGCCACCCACTTGGCTAAAACATCTTCTGTGGTGTCCTGGGTGTGTCCACTAGTTTGATAATCTTCTGGACAACGTAAATGAAATTGAGGATCTGGATTTTTGAATTCCAGATCAGGGAGTATATTCTCAGGAGGGTGCCTATCTGTTTCTGGAATAACAGCAGCACAATCAAAGTCAATTCTTTCTCCTTCCTCTTTGTCATCAGTGAGGGCATTGAGTTTACTTTCCCGTGTCTCTTTTAGCCTTGGAATCTCTTTCTCCAACTTCATCTTTATAGCAAATCGTAATATTGCAACAGCATTGAAGATACACGTATAGGAACGTACAGCTTGCTTGGTTAGGAGGTAGGATTGATAGCCCAACTGAACCACTTTAGCCGCTTCTCCCATGTCCGTCATCTGTTTCAGAGCGAGGTTTAACTCTGTTTCATTTTCTCTATTCTTGACCTGCAGCTGCAGGTGCTCCTTCCGGGTCTTGTCCAGCTCCAGCTGCAGCCGGGCCCCCTCATTTGCCGTGTGGTCCAGCTGCTTGTAGATATCGGCCATCTCGCTTTTATAGCGCAGTGTCAGGCAAACCACCTGACGGACGGACACCTCTCTCTTGGCGCACTGTATCTCGCGCTCAGCCATCTGCTTCTGCAGCTCTTCAACCTGATCGTGCCAGACCTCCCTCAGGGTCTTCACCTCTTTCTGGTGCTTGCTCTGGGTTTGCATCAGCGCCTCCATTTTTTGGAGCTCTGCAGTTTGTGTCGCCTGGATCGCCGCCGATTCTGTATTCTGCAGTGCTTCCTGCATTTCTAACTTTTCCTGGATCAATTGCTTCTCCACTTTTTCTGCTTGGTGAAGCTTCTCATCACCTTCACTGATCTGGTCAGTCAAGTCTGAATTTTTCTGTGTCAGACTTACATTCTCTCTTTTTACAGTCTCTAAATTACTCAGGGTATTCTCATAGGTTTCCTTCAATGTACACAGCTCTGTGCTGCGAGCGTAGACCTCATGGCGTGAGAGTTCCAGCTCTGCTTTAAGCGCGCTAGCCTCTTGCCGAGAAACCCCCAACTCTGTGATGAAGTTTTGCACATCTTTCTGGGACATCTCATAGCATAGTTTCCAGTCAGTTCTTGTTTTCTTTGATTCGCTTGGCTCTCTGCCTATGATGGTAGCAGTAGCCTTTGTCATCTCTAGGCGTGTCGTCATTCCTGGGACGATTGCGCCAGGCCCTATGGGCTGTTGCTCATCTCGGCGCCTTTCTGACGCATGTCCTGACAGTGCAGGTTCAAGTGGCTCGGTCACTTCCCCTGTGACTTGAGGAACAGTTTTCTTTCTTTTTGCTTTATTAGCTCCAGAGATATCAGTGGTCCTGGGCACACACTTACTGTTATCAGCTTCCACATCTTGCTTGCACTCACAGGGCTTTGCTTGCTTTTGCAGCTGTTTGTCTTTGAAAATTTGGGGGCACACATCTTCCATGTGACCTACTTCACGACAGGCCCAGCATACTAAATTCATCTGTGGATACGGCTCTCCTCCAGGGTCGTGATCATAGTATGGCCTGAAGGGACACTGTTTTGTATGGTTACGTACATTACACAACAAACATTTCACGTCGGCCATTTTAGAAACCCGGCAGGGACAATTTGCTAGCTGCAATTTCACTCACTTCAGCAACTTGCATACAGCACTTGCTAGCTGCAAATTCACTCACTTCAGCAAAAGGCATTAGCTTTACAAACAGCACTTGCTAGATGCAATTTTTTTTCTCTTCAGCAAAACATTTTGGTTTTCTGTTTGGGTTCAGGGTGCTATTGCATCCACACTTCGCACATTCTCTGTGTATGCTAGAAGCACAACTGATATACCCAGTGGGACAGACTTCACTCATAGCATCTGTACTTTAGTTCAGCTGGGCGGCCATTTTAAACCCCCGCATTTATTTGCAAACCCACAGACTTTTTAGTGTCGACCCGCATTCTCCACCATATGTGACAAACGCCCCTCTTTTGTAGTGCTGACGTCTGTCTGGGTTCTTCCCGACACAGTCTTCTAGGGTTAATTATACAACAAACAGGATCATGCAAAGTATTATGCTGCTTAACTCAGGCTTCTGCCTGCTTTATTTTCATCCAAGTAAGGTACTGCAGCTTTAACATGTGAAGGTTAGAGGTACTCAGATACTTTCATTCAGCAGTTCACATATTTCAGTGTTACAATATTTCCCACACTGTTATTTCAAGAAATAAAACCAAAATCATATAAGCAAAATCCTATCCCTTTCAGGGATCTAACTACACATCAGAATCAGTCTCTCTAACAGCTGCTGGCCAACTAAACTGGTTCCCCAGCATAAAACAATGCTCTCTTATTTAGGGTCACAAGATACAGCACAGTCTTTTAACAACAGCAGTAACCATTTGTTTTGTCTTATCTGTTTGTGATGTCCAGGCAAATCCTCTGGTACTGTGATACGTGGAGGTGCCGTCAACCCCGACACTGGAAACAGGGGAGCAGCGATACCCCCAGCCTCCAGGCTCTAAGGAGAGAGAGTGAAATGCAAAACCTCTCTGCTCTAAATACCTGTGCATGTGATTAGAAGAGCAGGTGAGGGAGAACTAGAGCCATTGTAATCTGTGGTCTGGATTTTCCATCCAGCTGCCTGAGTTAATGTGAAGCTGTGGAACGGATCATTTTTAGCTATTCCTGCACTTTCTGCTCTAAAATGGGGCAGAAAGCTGCCTAACATCTTTGGACTATGTCACAATATATATATCAATCAATGTACTCACACGGCCCAGTGTGGTACTAGGTGCAAATATTGGCATCTTTTACTTCAGACGTCTTAATTTTCAGTCATTAGTCAAAACAGTCATATGTATCCTCTCAAGTGTCCTCCGTGGCTCACAAGATGGTAGTATATATGAAAAAGTAACACAGCACATATAGATATATCCGGAGCGGTCCTACATGTGAGTGTACTGTTTACTTCTCCCAAGCTAAGCAGCAGCAGTAGTAGCCGGTCACTGCTATCCTTCTTCTCTCTGCCTGCTCGGTCGGCAGGCACTCTTGCAGGGGGACACACACTCCAAGTGCTTCACTCCTGAACGGTCCGGACAGCAGGTCAGAATTTACCCAGGGAATTGGAAACCTATGCAAATTTATTCCCAGTCAGTCCCAGATCAGCATGCGAAGCAATGCCCCCTCTGATAAGGAGTGAGCGTCATATAATCTTCCTCTTATTATAATTGCTCTGTAAATGTAACTGTAGTGTGTGTAAGTGGTTGGGTGAACGTGTGTGTGTTGGTAAGCGTGTGTGTGTGTGTTGGTAGGGAGAGAGAAGAGGGGGGAGAGAGAGGAGGGAGTAGAGAGAGGAGGGGAGAGATAGAGAGTAGGGGGAGAGAGAGAAGGGGGGAAAGAGAGAGAGAGGGGAGAGATTGGAGAGAGAAAGGAGGGAGAGATAGATGAGGGGAGACCGAGGAGGAGGAGAGAGG